>NC_056727.1:700248478-700535978 GCF_019279795.1 Protopterus annectens | reverse complement strand
GGGGGAAAATAGCACATTTTTCTCAATTGGCACATGATCACCCAGGACAAATGGGTCTTGAATATAGTGTCACAGGGCTACAGGTTTCACTTTCACACCCTGCCAAGGGCAAAAGGTATGCCAGACCTGCCACACAATCAATGGGCAGAGGCACAAAAGCAAGTTTCATCACTCATGGACATGAGGGCCATTCAACAAGTACCACAGCAAGAGCAGGGACAAGGATTTTACTCAAGACTTTTCTTGGTACCCAGAAAGAACAAAGCCTGGAGATCAATACTGGACCTGTCTATTCTAAATACATTTCTGGACATTCCAAAATTCAAAATGTTGACTCTACAGCAGCTTCTGCTCATGCTGGGCAAGAAGGCTTGGCTTGTAACTTTGGACCTAAAAGAGGCATACCTGCATGTCCCAATCAGACAATCTTGCAGAAGATTCCTCAGATTCATAGCTGGCTCAATGCACTACCAATTCTCTGCACTGCCCTTTGGCTTATGTACTGCGCCCAGGGTCTTCACAAAATGCCTGGCACCAGTAATTGCATTTTGCAGACAGAGGAATTCAAATATATCCTTATTTGGACGATTGCCTTATTCAGGCAGAGAACAAGGACATTCTACTAAAGCATCTGGCGTTTGTAAAAAGATTACTAATTTGCCTAGGGTACACAATAAACGAAAATAAATCAAAACTAGTACCCTCTCGAGATAATATTCCTGGGAGCAAGCTTAAATACAACTGCCGAGATGGCTTATCTCACGCCAGGCAAAGAAAGGCAACTAACTTCTTACTTCAAAATGTTGGCAACAAAGACCCAGTTATCTGCAAGAAAAAATTCTGCAGGCTTTGGACTTCATGGCATCCTGATTCTGCTAATTCCATGTGCCAGACTGCATATGAGGAAACTACAATGGTATCTAAAAAGTGTTTGGACTCAACATTGCCACAGCCTGGAAACATTAATTACCCTCATTCCCTGCCTGCAACAGGAGTTTCAATGGTGGGCACAGGCCTGTCACCACAACAAGAGACAGCCATTCACTTTACCCACAGCCAGGCAGTCAATAACAGATGCATCAGATTATGCCTGGGGGGCCCACATGGCAGGAAAATGTATTCAGGGCACATGGCCTGCAAGCCAAATGCATCTTCATATCAATCAAAAAGAGATGCTAGCTGTTCAAAATGCCCTGACAGCTCTCAAGGATCTACTTCATCCAGGACAACTACTGGTAAAGACGGAGAATACTACAGTCATGTGGTACATAAGCAGGGAGGCACACATTCCTACCCCCCCCCCCCCCCTGCAGACAAGCCATGACTTTGTGGGACACAGCATTGACTTATCAAGTTCACCTGCAAGCACAATTCCTGCCAGGAAAAATAAACACTCTGGCAGGCGAACTAAGCAGAAACCTTATGGATCCCCACGAGTGGAAACTGGATCCACAAATCTTCAGCATAACAAGGAAATGTGGATGCCCAGTCATAGATCTATTTGCCTCCCCTCACAACTGCCAACTACAGTGATTCTGCACAAGAACTTATCACAAGCAAGCATGGAAAGTGGATGCCTTATCCTTCAGCTGGAAATACCTAACAGTATATGCCTTTCCTCCACTGCCTCTCCTCCCCAAGGTACTCCTAAAAGTCAGACAAGAGAAGCCAAAAATGATACTGATTGCCCCCAGACTGGCCACGCCAGCACTGGTACCCAATCCTAAAGAACTTGTCTCAACGTCCAGCCTGGACATTGCCTCAAATTCCTCACTTACTGACTCAACAAAACATTCAGATCCTGCACAGCCAACTCAGGACCTTAAATCTGGCAGCATGGCAGATAATGTAGCCATTCAGAACACTCCTCTCTTTAAAGCTGTGATGGATGTTATTTTGGAGGCCAGGAGGCCCAGTACCAGAAAATCTTATGCAGAAAAATGGAAGAGTTTCTGTACTTGGAACCGGGCACAAGGAATTGGTATGTTTGTACCAAATATTCCTCAGATTTTGCAATACATAACTGAGGTGCTGGACAAAAGCCTATCCTTTTCATTAATTAAGATCCATGCCTCTGCCATTTCAGCCCATTACAATACGGAACCACCTATTGTTTCTCACCCATTAATAAGGCAGTACCTCAGAGGGGCCAAAAACATAAGACCTCCAATGAGAGCACTAATACCTGCATGGGACCTCAATTATGTCTTGGAGAAACTCACACTGCCTCCTTTTGAGCCAGCCTCAATAGATGATATAAAATTCTTATCCTGGAAAACAGCTCTGCTCCTAGCAATAACTTCTGCAAGACGAGTCTCTGAGTTACAGGCACTCATGGCTGTGGAACCTTTTTATCTTCCATCCAGACAGGGTTTCTCTGAGGACAAACCCAACATCTATGCCTAAGGTAGTGTCCAGTGTGGCCTTTAACCAAACCATTTACTTGCCTCCCTTTTATCCAAACCCACAGAACAAGGGTGAGAGACTTCTACATTCTTTGGACATACACAGACAACTACACTTTTACTTGGACAGAACTAAAGCTTTCAGAAAGACTGAGCAACTTTTAGTGGCATATGCTGCAGGATCACAAGGAAAGGCTATCTCAAAACACACTATTTCAAAATGGATAGGCCGTTGCATTTGTTTCTGCTATTCCCAACATGGCAAATCAGTGCCTAAGGGCATTAGGCTACATTCAACCAGAGCAGCAGCCACTTCAGCAGCCTTCCTCAGAGGAGTACCAACCAAGGATATATTAGAGGCTGCAACTTGGAGTTCAGTGCATACTTTTACAAAGCACTACCACTTACCTCTCTTCTCTAAATCCAGAGCAGGCTTTGCCACTGCAGTTCTGCAGGGCCTCATAGTCTCTACTAATCCTATTTAGCCCCAGCCACCCATCCTCAGCTTTGGGATTCAACCCAAGAGTAATGACTGCAGCAGTGAAACACGATGAACATAGTACAGTTGTGTACCTACCATAAATGTAGATGTTCGAGTGTATTCACTGTTGCAGTCCGGGTTACCCTCCCTCCATCCCACCTTTCTTTTGCTGGGTCATATCTGTACTTCTCTATTCTATACAACCTATGTGGTGTATTTGCTTGTAGATGAAGGAAATGATTACCTTTAGTGCATGCATGGTTATTGGCATAATTTTTTTAGCCTATCTTTTTGGGGGCACCTGACATCTGGGGCAAGAAAAACTGAAGAAAATGGTGTCGGCTGCATCTTTTATACCCCTAGCGCACTGACGTCAGGGAAGAGGCGACAGCAACCGACACCGGACCAAGTCTTTGGAATTCAGGCTGACTGCTGGTAGCCTGCCAGCAGGATAACCCAAGAGTAATGACTGCAACAGTGAATACACTCGAACATCTACATTTATGGTAGGTACACAACTGTACTTTTTTGATTATGAAGACATGCCCTTGTCTGCTTATGAGGATTCAGATGCAGAGGAATCCATTCCTTCTGCCTCTCCTCCAGAGGATTTTTTCTTTTCGTGAAACCCTACGTACTTTGAGAGAGCATTTCCATTGGGAATGCCAGGATTATCCTCAGTCCAAAAAGAGACTTTGGGAAATTTTAGAATCTGAAGTAGGGAGTTCATTTGTCAGCAACCTGTGGGTCTTGGATCCGATATCGGATCCAAGCCGGCAACTTGTTTCAAGCTAATGGGTCCGAGCTCCTAGCTCCTCCCCTCACCCATAATCCCCTGCTAACCCTCCATGACCTCAGATCTAGTTTGCCGCGCTTGTGGATAGCTGGATTCTTCTGAGCTCGACTAGTAATTGGCAGTTAAGTTCAATTTTTCTGTCAACTTCCTTCTTTTTTCACCAAAATATTAAGTGTGTAAGTGTTAGGTTCCCTATAGACTTAAAATATTTTTCTTTTAAGTAGTTTTTTCCCCTCCCTTCGCTGGTCATTAGTGAGTGTGTGTGTGTGTTGTGTTTTGGGGCCTGTGTGTGTGTGTGTAACATTACTTTTCTTTTAAGTATGGCTCAGGCCCCAAAAGCCATTTTTTCTAAATGTACCGAGTGTGGCCATAAGCTCTCTCCGGCTGATGGCCACACTCGGTGCGTTTGGTGCCTTGGGGTTGAACACCTCACCTCAGGCTGTACCATTTGTGCAGCGTTCAACCCCAGGGCACTGAAAGAGCGGAGGTCGAAGCTGGTCTTGGCGGGACTTTTACCCCCGGACTCAGCTCCGGCCTCCGCTGCTCCCGTGGCTCCACTACAGGCTTTGGTTGCTGCCATTCCTGCCACCCCTTCCTCCGGCCGGGACTCAAGCCAGAGGACAGGGAGGCCAGGAGGGAGAAACGGAGGGAGAAGCACCACAAGCGGTGGGCCGAGACCTCAGTTTCGGCCCCGCCAGCTAAGCAGGCTTCTCCCTCCACTGCTTCTAGGTCTCCTCCTCCTCGGCTCCGATCCCCCTGCTTCTCCCCAGGGCCGGAGGAGGCCCGATCTCCATCGAGGTCATCGAGACGGCATTCCAGGCCTGCTTCGGTGACCTCTTCGAGATAGACTTTCAGTATGTCTGATGCAGACTTGGACCGGATGATGCGAAGGTTCATCCAGGCCCAGCTGCAGATGGGAGTGGTCTTGCCTCCCCCCCCCCCCCTTCGGGGGGGGAGCTCGACACCTTTTTTCCATCCTATTGCTCCTTCTCCGACCCGCTATCTGGGTTCAGAGCGTTCGGAGCCGAGCAGTGTTGGAGCTGGGGGTGGGTTGGCGCCAACAGTACTTGGTACTTCGGATCCGACCCTGCCCTCGAGCGTGTCTGATCCAACCTCTTGGAGCCGTGGCCTGAGCTTCAGATCCGAGGGATTCAGTGTGCCTTCGGCTCCATCCAGGTCGGAGCGCACTGGTCATTCGGATCCGATGGCCTCGGCACCGGTTCCGATCCCTTCATCGGATCCGAGTGGGAGCCGACTCTCAGAGCCCAGAGAGAGTGGTTCCCCCTCTGCTTTCGATGTTGTGGAGAGGGCTGTGTTGAGAGCATCCGGACCCCCGGTCCTTGTCTCTGCTCCTCCCTGCACTCCCCCTCTGCTGGGCCAGGCTTCCATCACCTGGCCAAAGGGACAGCCTGCATCAATGTCCCAGATGGTTCCTTTGGAACAGGATGTTGCTGGTGAGGCCTCCTCGGACAGCCCCCCCCCCCCCCCGAGTAAGTGCCCCGCAAGCATAAGTGCAAGAGGAGGCACGTGGACTCCCCTGAGTCCTTAACTGAGGACACGGACTTGGAGGAAGGGGAAGGCTCCCCAAGATCACCCCCTGAGGATGTCTCCTTTGGAGACGTCATGGAGATGCTGAGGATCAGAGGTGGGTGGTCTGCCCCCAAGTCTTCCTCTGACAAGTCCATGTTTCTGGAGGCATTCGAAGCAGGCCCGTCTACCTCTTGGGTGTCCCCTCCGGCCGACCCCTTGGTGGACCTCATTACCACCAGGGCGTGGAAGGATCCGGACACTGTGGAGCCAATACCAAAATGCCCGGACAGAATACTAAGTCCCCCCTCAGACCAGTCGCACTGGAGTAAGGGCCCCCCCGTAGATGCCATGTTGACGGCGGCTGCCACGAAGAGGGAACTAGCTCAGGAGAGCCCCTCAGTCCATCCACCGAGCAAGGAGTCCTGCTCTATGGACTGCTTAGGGAAGCGAGTTTTTAGTTCAGCGACCTTCTCGGTAAGGTCTCTGAGCTATATGGAACATGTCATCAGGATGCAGCAGGATCTTATCAAAGAATACGCTGCCTCCCCCCCTGAGTCCATGTCGGCGGAGGACAAGCAATTGTACTCCACCCAAATGACCACTCTGAGATCAGTTTCAAATTCCTCTATGCGGCTATTGTCCCACGCCACCGAGGGAGCCGCTAGGGCTAGCGGAGCAGGCCTATTCATGAGACGTCAGGCCTGGCTCCGTCATTGTGACTTTGCGGAGCCTTTTAAAGCGTCTTTTCCGAACATCCCTTTCGATGGTTCTGCCCTGTTGGGCAAAACAGTTCGCGAGACACTTGTCCAGAGCGAGAAGGATGGGAAGACGTTGTCTGCCATCGGAGTCCGCTTTTCTGCTCCCCAGCGGTCCTTTTTTTTTTTTTTGTGGTTCTGGAAATCGCAACATTCCCAACCCGCTCCGGACAACCAGTCCTTCCGTGGCAGAGGAGGACAGGGAGGACGCCGCCCCAGGGGCAGAGGGGCTCCGAGAAACTTTGGGTCCAGAGAACCTTTCTCTGAACGGCCCACACAGCAGCCCTGAAGGGTTGCCCGGCTGCTCCACTCTGGAGGCAGTTGGGGGCGCTTCTCGGAGCACCTAGCGGCATGGGAGTCCATCATGACAGACCGCTGGGTGCTTCGCCTTATATCCAGAGGGTACAAAATACCATTACTCCATGTCCCCAAATTCAAGAACCTCCCCGATGTACCACCCGATCAAAGGGAGGTTGCAGCCGCAGAAATTCAGCAGCTGCTAAGAAAAAGAGCCATCCAGCCCATCCCCCAAGACCAGCTCGGATTAGGGTTCTACTCCAGGTTCTTTTTGTTGCCAAAGAAAGACGGGGGACTTGAGACCGATTCTAGACCTTTCCCACTTGAACCTATCTGTAACCAAGGAAAAATTCCGAATGGTCACTCTTCAATCTATTCTCCCCCTTCTAAGGGAGAACGATTGGATGTGCTCTATAGACCTCAAGGATGCGTACTACCACATTCTAATGGACAGACGATCCAGGAGGTTCCTCTGCTTCTGGCTGGGAGCCAGTCACTACCAGTTCAGGGTCCTTCCCTTTGGCCTCACCACAGCCCCCAGGGTGTTCACCAAGGTATTAGCAGTGATTGCGACCCACCTGAGACTCCAGGGAATACAGGTCTTTCCGTACCTGGACGACTGGCTCCTGACCGCCCCAACAAGGCATCTACTTTGCTCAGCCAGAGATTTCTTTCTCCGCCTAGCCCCGCAGTTAGGCATCACCATCAATGCCAACAAATCCCTTCTGGCCCCGACACAAGTTCATAGAGTTTATAGGAGCCAGAATAGACACCAGAGGACTACGAGCCTTTCTAACGTCCGAGAGAATTCTGAATTTGCAACTCCATGTGCGGGCTATCCTCCAATCAGAGACCCCACCAGCAGAATTGGTCCTGAGGGCACTGGGCTCCATGGCGGCAGCGATTACGCTCCTTCCATGCGCCCGTCTGAACATGCGGGTACTGCGATGGACCCTTCTAGTGCAATGGTGCTTTCTGTCCCTTCCTCTTCACTACCCCATTGCTATCAGCAAGGCTTGCAGGAGGGCTCTGTTATGGTGGCTCCATGCTTCGGACCTCCATACGGGACGTCCCTTCTGCACCTCTCCCCCTGTCGCCACGGTGACCACGGACGCCTCCCGCCTCTGGTAGGGGGGGGCATTATTCAGGCAGGACGGTCCAAGGCACGTGGAACGACACAGAGACCTCCCTGCATATCAATGTTCTGGAGATGAGAGCGGTACTGTATGTATTGCAAGCACTTCAGAATCTCCTCCCCATAGGAACGATTGCAATTCAGTCGGACAACATGTCGGTTGTCTGGTACATCAACAAACAGGGGGGAACCAGATCTTACCCTTTATGCCGCGAAGACATGAGAGTGTGGGAATGGGCAATCTCCACCAACCGCTTTCTGATTGCAACGCACATTCCGGGGCGGACCAACATCCTAGCGGATAAACTCAGTCGCACCCTTCTTACCCCATACGAGTGGTCTCTCAATCCTCTAGTAGCGAAGCAGATATTCGCAATATGGGGGCAACCCTGCTGCGATCTTTTTACATCTCCCTCAAACACCAAATGCGGCAATTTCTTCGCTCTGATTCCCCCTCCAGGGGAAACTCCAAGAGACGCTCTGGCGCATGCTTGGCCACCCGGTCTACTTTATGCCTATCCTCCTCTACCACTGATGCTGCAACTCTTACAGAAAGCCTCGTGGTTGGGGAGCAGGATGATCCTTATTGCCCCATTCTGGCCTTGGCAAATTTGGTTCCCTTACCTGTTGTCTCACCTAGTGAATCCTCCTTGGATTCTGGATCCCAGTCTGGATCTAATCTCCCATCCGTCGGACTTACCGACCCCAAATCTGGACAATCTGAAACTGACAGCTTGGTTGCTCCAGTTCCACTCCTAGTTAGGACTCCTGGTATGTCTTCACCAGTCAAAGCCGTCCTTGTGGCAGTGCATAAGCCCTCCACCAGGAAAGTGTACTGCAGTAAATGGAAACGTTTCTCCATCTGGGCGGAGCATCATGATCTAGATCCCTTTACGGCTCCTCTTCCATCCATATTAGACTTCTTAACCAAACTTTTTCAGGAAGGCACTAGCTGCTCAACCGTCAAAGTGCAATTGGCTGCCATCTCACATTACCATGTGGGACATGATACAGGGCCTTTGATGTCGGCCAAGTTGTGTAAAACCTTTCTCAAGGGCACCTTCTTGCTTAGACCCCCTATAAAAGAAGGTGTACCACCGTGGGATCTTTCACTAGTTCTTCAAGCCTTGACTGCTCCACCCTTTGAACCCGCTGCTTCAGTAGATCTCAAATTCTTGTCCTGGAAAACATCATTCCTTGTAGCCATCACTTCTGCAAAAAGAGTTTCGGAGCTTCAAGCTCTCTCTGTGAAGCCTCCTTATTTGATCTTTCACCCGGACAGAGTGTACCTCAGGATCAATCCCTCTTTCCTTCCCAAAATAGCATCAGAAACCAATATAAATCAATCCATAAATTTACCGGTTTTCTTCCCTAACTATCAGAATAAAGGAGTGTACAAGCTGCACTCATTAGATGTTCATAGGCAGCTACGTTTTTATACTCATAGAACAGCTGGTCATAGACAATTCGACCAGCTGTTCATTTCCTTTGCCAAATTTAATTTGGGGAAAGCAATATCAAAAGTATCTCTATCACGCTGGATTTCTCAATGTATCCTATTGGCGTACCAAGCCTCTGGGAGACCCGCACCTGAAGGAGTTCGCGCACATTCCACTCATTCCATCTCTACTTCTGTGTCCTTCAAGTCTAGAGTTCCATTGGATGATATTTGTTCAACAGCCACTTGGGCCTCATCTCATACCTTTATTAACCACTACAAACTGGAAGTGATTTCTAGAGGGACAGCATCCTTTGGCTCTGTGGTGCTTCACAATATCCTTCCATGATGGCCACCCAAGGTTCAGGTAGCTGGGGACTCTTTCCCACAGGTTGCTGACAAATGAACTCCCTACTTCAGATTAAGAAGTTATGTACTCACCATAACATTTCATCTGAGTAGGTAGCTTCATTTGTCTGCAACCACCCCCCCCCTCCTTCCCCCTGGCCTTCTTCGGCTCTTTCTTAGTTGGATACCCGTTTTGGGTATATATTGAGGGGCAAACTCGATCTGAGGTCATGGAGGGTTAGCAGGGGATTATGGGTGAGGGGAGGAGCTAGGAGCTCGGATCCATTAGCTTGAAACAAGTTGCCGGCTCGGATCCGATATTGGATCCAAGACCCACAGGTTGTATACAAATGAAGCTACCTTCTCAGATGGAATGTTATGGTGAGTACATAACTTCTTATTTACCACAGCATAGAACCTTAGCTATTCCTCCTGATGTTTTTCGTGTTTCACTGTTGCAGTCCTCACATATGGGTTATCTGGCTCCCGGTAGCCCTCATTCGGCCTGAATACCAGAGTCCTTGGTATATGACAGCTTCCACCGGTTGTAAAACTGATGTCAGAACGTCAGGTATAAAGGGTCTTTCTTGCCGCAGAGCCCGAAGCAAATGCAATTCGCATTAGTGCCGGTTGGCCGTTTACCTTCTTTTTACTTTCCGACTCCCAAGTTGAAGATTCCTTCAGATAAGTACCCCGTTGTGGGTCCTCTTTTCTTACTTTAACGAATGTCAGATTAAGTTAATAACTGTCTTGCCTGTGGAAAACCGATTCCGCACCGTGATTTCCATTCCTATTGTCTAACTTGTTTGGGCCTTGAGCATGACATTCCTAACTGCGATCTCTGTGCTTCCTTTAACCCACATACCATATGCCATAGAGCTAACATTTTGGATAAGCATTTTGGAGTCTGGCCTAAGTTAGTCAGTATGGCATCTTCTGGTCTCCCGACTTCAGATATACCTAGGAAACGCAAAGACAAGGACCGCGACAGGCCTAGGGTTAAATCTGCTGACGATGCACCAGTGAAATTGGTCATCAGTACAGCGGTAGTCAGTAAGGCGCTTTCGCAGTCCCTGCAGTCCCCAGATTTTCAGCCACATGCCTCTGCCGAGACCTTTACGGAGTCCTCCATGCCGCAGGCTGCTATTTCGTATTCAGACCCTCCACCTGTCACTACCTCAGATGGGTCTGGAGCTGCTTTGCAGGCACCGGCTTCTGACGCTTCTTCTTTTCGACATAACCAGACCGGCTACCTTAGTTTAGACGTCTGCAGTTGCTAGGCCTCCCGAGTCCCTCCAGATTGCTAGTAAACCTTCCAGCCGCAAACCTACTCATATACAGGCGTCAGGCTCCCCTCCTGTGCCTCAGTCCCAGTTGGTAAAGATGGCTGTTGGTCTTCTCTCCTTGATTAGGTCTTATCCTCCCCCCTTCAAAGAGGGCTAGGAAATTATCTCCTGATGTTTTGTGTCTCAGATTCTGAGATTTCCAGTATGTCTGCTGGTGAAGAAGGAAATTCTCATCTTTTTTCTGGCTTTGAGGATTCTGATGCTGAGGACTCTATCCCTTCTGCCTCCAGTCCAGAAGATTTTTTCCTTTGAGTATACTTTGAATACTCTTTGGGAGTATTTTAAATGGGAATGTCAGGATTTTCCACAGTCTAAGAAAATAATCAGGGAATTTTTGTATTAGCCACAGCATAAGCCTCTGGCTATACCTCCAGTTTTGGAAGTTGTGGATGATGTTTTCATGGAAAATTCTTTAACTCCTAATTCTGTTCCTCCTTCCCCCAGAAAGCCTGATGGGTATTATAGGGTTCCTGAATCTCACCAATTCCTTTTTAAAAACCCTTCTGCTGATCCAGAAATTATTTCTCAAGGCTCTAAGGGTGTTAAGGCTACGATTGCTAAAAACCCTGTGTCTTCTGATAAGGAGTCTAGGGCCTTGGACAGGTGGGGTAAAAAAAGTCTGTACCTCTGCAACTCTTGGCATTAGATCCGTGAATTGTCTTTTTCACATGCTTAAGTATCAACAGCAGGCTTTGGAGACTATAAGGCCAAACTTGAAAATATTCCTTTCATGACGGAGAACAAAGATTTACAAGACTTACTGAATTCTGCTACTTTAGTGAAAACATTCACTTCATTGTGGTTTTGACACTTTGGAGGCTTCCTGCAGAGCGGCAGCCACTGGTTCTGTAATTAGAAGGCATGCATAGCTCAGGGAGCAGCCTCTTTCTGAACTTGTTAATTCTAAATTGCTGGATGTTCCTTTGTACAAGGACAATCTTTTTGGTAATAAGGCTGAAGAGGTACTAAAAAAGTTGGAGGATAAGGCAAAATCTATGCAAGGTGTAAAAGATTTCCTTCAAGTTCAGGCTCCTCAGTTTAGTAGACATTATCCTTCCAAGAATTGGTCTTTCCCTGATCTTGGCAAGCAGGGTCGCTCTAGACCTAGGGATTTCAGATCTTCCAGACGGCAGGCTTCTGCCCCTCAAAGGACTAAACAATGGCATTCTTCTTCTGCTAAATCAGGGACTTCTAAGCCAGCTTCCCAAAGCAAACATTCTCAATGACTCAGGCCTTCTTGTGCCTACCTCTGCAGTCCCTGGGTTTCCTTTGGGGGGAAGGTTAGCCAGGTTCGCAGAGGTAGGGTCTACCATCACAGATGACAAATGGGTGCTCAATATAGTAAACCAATGTTACAAGTTTTACTTTCACACCCTCCCTGTTTTACAAGGGTATCCAGACATACCCAGAACTCTCAGGGCAGAGCTAGAAACTCAAATTTCTTCTTTACGGACTATGGGGGCTATAGAGCCAATTCCCGCAAGTCAGGCAGGCCTAGGTTTTTATTCAAGACTTTTCCTGATGCCCAAGAAAGGGGGCACCTGGCACCCCATTCTGGATCTGTCTATTCTAAACACTTTTCTGGTGATTCCCAAATTCAAGATGCTCACCCTTCAACAGTTACTACCAATGCTGGGCAAGGATTCATGGCTGGTAACTTTGGATCTCAAGGAGGCTTATCTGCACATTCCAATAAGGGAAAGTTGCAGGCAGTTCCTTCGCTTCAGGGCTTGGAAGCAACACTTTCAGTTTTCTGTATTGCCCTTTGGTTTATCTACTGCTCTCTCAGTTTTTACCAAGTGCCTGACTCCGGACATTGTTTTTGCAGGCAGAAAAACATTCAAATTTGTCCTTACCTGGACGACTGTCTCATTCATAGACACTCCCCAGAACAACTAGAAAAGGATTTGGATTTCGTGAAGTACACTCTCACCTCTTTGGGTTACACACTCAATGAAAAGAAGTCAAAGTTGGTTCCTACAAGGGAGATTTTTTTCCTGGGAGCGAGTCTGAATACAGCCACCCAGATGGTATTCCTCCCTCAACAGAAGCATGAAGATCTTTCAGCTTACTTCATGACTTTGACAAGCATGGCCCAGCTCTCTCTGCAAGGCAATTCCTGCAAGCACTGGGGTTCATGGCTTCATGTATTTTGATGATCCCATACGCAAGGCTGCATATGAGAACTTCAGAGATACCTCAAGAATCTTTGGTGTCAACACACACAGGACTTGGACTTGATTCTTCCTCTGATTCCCTGTCTACAAATGGAGTTCCTCTGGTGGGCGACAGCGTGTTCTCATAACATGGGTCTGCCTTTCCACCTGCCAGCCAGACTCTCACCACAGATGCCTCAAATGTTGCATGGGGGTGCTCATCTGGAAGGCAGGGGCATACAGGGGACTTGGAACAACAAGCAGATTAATCTGCACATAAACTTAAAAGAACTGATGGCAGTGCAGCAGGCCTTGCTGGCTTTCAAGGACCTACTCTACCCTGGGACTCTGTGGATCAGGACAGACAATACCACAGTCATGTGGTACATCAGCAAGCAAGGGGGGGGACTCGCTCTTAACCCTTGTGCAGACATAGCATGAAACTATGGTCCATAGCAGCATCCATGGGCTTACATCCAATAGCCCAGTATCTCCTAGGGAGGCTAAACTCCTTGGCGGATCATTTGAGCAGGCATGATATTCTTCGTGTTTCACTGTTGCAGTCATTACATTTGGGTTATCTGTTTGCAGGTAGCCCTCGGTTGGCCTTGATTATCAAAGTTTTGGGTCCTGTGTCAGTTCTGTCTCATCTTCCATGACGTCAGGTAGTTAGGGGTATACGGCTTGCTGCTGATGGCATTACATCAGTCTTTCTTGCTGTGTGGTGCCCTTAGCAGAAGTAGTTCGCAAATGCCGGTTAGCCGACTCCTGAAATTTTCGATGTGAAGTTGTTAAATCTCGCTGTTTATTCTCACTGATGGGTTTGGAGCTGATCCTCTGCTTTGACACAGCCGATAGCAAAGCTCAAGGTTTGCCAGTAGCTCGAGACCAAGCCTCTTATCCCACAATGCACTGCTGGAATTACCTCAGATCTAATTTGCCGCGACAAGAGCGATCTCGGTTATCCAGTCAGCTTGGACCATTTTTTGCTAAATCGCAAGTTTTAAACTTTCTTCTACTTCTTTTTGAGAGATTATTCTTATTTAGTGTGTGTGTGTGTGTGTGTGTGTGTGTGTGTGTGTGTGTGTGTGTGTGTGTGTGTGTGTGTGTGTGTGTGTGTGTGTGTGTGTGTGTGTGTGTGTGTGTGTGTGTGTGCGTGTGTGCGTGTGTGCGTGTGTGCGTGCGTGTGTGTGTGTGTGTTGCTAAAAATAATATAGTTTTAAGTAGGTTAGATTGTAGAGATAGTTCCCTGTGTTGGCTTAGTTTTTTCTTGGTGTTGGGCCGTTTCTTAGCCCTATTTAGTTTTCCAATTTATAGTTGTTTTTTGTATATTTTTTTAGTGTGGGCTTAGCACTGTATTTAACCTATACAGGTTAATTTTGCGGTGTGTCTCTATAACATGTCAGATGAGAGAGAAAAGTTTTACCCCAAATTGGGGTTTAAGAAATGTCCAGATTGTGGACAGAAAATGTCCGTCACAGATGGACATGTCTAGTGTGTTTACTGTCTGGGGGCTAAACACCTCCAAGACTCTTGCAGTATTTGCCACTTTTTTTCATCTAGGGTTCTCTTAGAGAGCAGGCATAAACTCATAGATAGGGGGTTGCTGCAGCATACTTACTCTGAGACGTTGGGTAGCCAGGAAGGTGCCAGCACTTCTTCAAAATCTGACTCTAAACAAACCAAGAAGGCAAAAAGATCAGAGGGTACAGGGTCATCGGTTCCACAGTCCTCGGAACCGAGTTTCCCTTTGGTTCGGAGCCAGCTCCCAGTCTTGGAGCCGGTCTGTGAGGTTCCCTCATCTCCTCTGCTCCAGTCAGCACCTTCGGTGCATTCCTCGAAGTCTTCGGTCAGCCTCTCTGATATGGATATGGATCGGCTAGTGCAGAAGCTTCTATGAGCACCAGGACTTGCTAAATTATTGTCAGCTCCGACCACTTCGGAGCCGAAGACCATTGAACTGGACTTGACTACTCCTCCTCCGAGCCGTACTGGACTCTCGGAGCCGAAGGTACCCGAACCAATAGCTGTCAAACCTATGGAACCAAGACCCGTACCGGTGTTATTGGTTACATCTACTCTGATGTCCTTGGCACCGACTGAGGATGCTAGGAGCCCGACACTCTCCTGTCGGGTCCGGGGAGGATAGTCGGACCTATTTGTCAGTGCCGACTCTTCCTCTCGGGGCTTCGGCTTGGATGAGCTCGGCTCATACCTCGGGCTCGGAGCCCATGGTTTCGGTGCGGGAGAATTGGACGGTCCCTCTGGATCCCGTCTACCCCTTCTCATCGGAGCTATGGTGCTTTCGATGCCATGAGGAGGGTCCTGTCTCCTAAGACATCATCGGCATCAGTTCAGGCTTCCTTTTCCTCTCAAACACCTGTGTCCTCTTCTACGTCTACTGGTCCCCCAAAGCGTAAAGACCCTGAGCCTCAAGTTGCCCCACAGGGCGTACCCTGCTCATCCAAGACCTCCCCAGATCTCCCCACTGAGGGGGTACCCAGGAAGAGACTGTGCAAGAGGAGGCACTTAGACTCCCCACAGGAGTCTTTGACATCCGACACTGACTTGGATGAGTCAGAAGGGTCCCCTCGATCCCCCTCTGAGGATATCTCCTTTGCGGAGATATTAGAGATCCTTAGTCAGAAGGGCGATTGGCAGTCCAAAACACCTACTGAGGACGAGTCAGTGCTCTTGAAGGCTTTTGGGTCTCAACCTTCCACTTCTTGGGTGTCTCCGCCTTACGACGAGCTCATGGAGCTGATCTCTCGTAAGGCGTGGGAGTCACTGGAGTCCATAGAACCTGTCCCTCGGCAGCTGAATAAGTTCATCTCTGCCCCAGTGGACAAAGCCTTTTTGACCAAAGGAGTGCCTGTTGATGCCATGGTGGTAGCTGCAGCCACCAAAAAGGAAGTTTCTGAAACATCTGCATCTATCCATCCTCCTAACAGAGATTCTAGGATCATGGATAGATATGGGAAACGTATGTTTAGTTCAGCGACTTTTCTCTGCGATCGCTGAACTATTTAACCCATTTTACGAGACTGCGAAGAGATCTCCTGAAACAGCTAGGAGATGCTCTCCAGGGTACAGTAACTGCAGGGGTTGCCGGCAAAGTGAACACACAGCTTACTACCCTAAACTCGGTTATAAACTCGTCCATGCGTCTCATATCTTATGCAGCTGATGGTTCGAGTAGAGCCGCTAGTTCAGGCATTGCTCTGTGGAGACTAGCCTAGATGCATCTCTGTTCCTCTGTGGAGCCCTTTCAGTCTTCCTTTATCAACACCCCATTTGATGGCTCATCACTGTTTGGGACTAAAGTAAAGGAAACTTTAACCAGGTGTGTGCAGGAAGGCAAGACCCTATCTGCTGTTGGAGTCAGTTTTTCTACCTCTACTCGGCCCTACTTCAAGGGCCTTAGGGTTGGGAAAATGTGGTTCTGAAAAGCACAGGGAGCCTTTCAGGACACCCGTGGAGAAACCCCCTCTAGAGGCAGAGGAGGGGTTTATAACAGAAGACGCCACCTGCGTGGCAGAAGGAGTCCGCAGCAGCAGGGTGACTGAGGTCAGTTCTCTGGTCAGCCCTACCAGCACTCCTGAAAGGAAGCCCGGCTGTCCGGCTCTGGAGGCAGTCGGGGGTCACTTGTCTTTGTACCCAGAAGCCTGGCAAAACTTAACATCAGATACATGGGTACAAAGCATCATTTCCAGTGGATATTTCTTACCGTTCTCTTCCCCTCCTACTCTTGTAAACAGAATCCCAGATGTTCCACCCAGTTTCAGGGAACAAGCAATCGTAGAGGTCCAAAAATTGCTAGAAAAAGTCATCCAACCAGTCCCAGCAGACCAAGTTGGATTCGGAACTTACTCAAGATTCTTTTTGGTCCAAAGAAAACAGGGGACTGGTGACCTATCTTAGACCTCAGCAGACTCAACCAATTTGTAAAGAAAGAGAAGTTCCGAATGGTCACGCTTCAGTCCATTCTTCCCTTCCTAGGGAAAGGCAATTGAATGTGCTCCATAGATCTCAAGGACGTGTACTATCACATAATGATGAACAGATGGTCCAGGGGTCACCTGCGTTTCCGGCTGGGAGCCAGTCATTACCAAATGTTCTTCGTGTTTCACTGTTGCAGTCATTACATTTGGGTAATCCTGCTGGCAGGTTGCCCTCAGTCGGCCTGAATTCCCAAGTCTTGGGTCCTGCGTTGGCCGCGGTCACCCCTTCCCCGACGTCGGGTCGTCAGGGGTATAAAAGAAGCAGCCGACGCCATTTTATTTAGTCTTTCTTGCATGGTGCCCGAAGCAGAAGCAGTTCGCAAGTGCCGGTCAGCCAACTCCTGAGATTTTCGTGTTCGAATTTCAGATCCGAAGTCTTCAATAAAGCCAAGTACCCCATTGGGGAAACTTTTTTTCTTGCTCCAGACCGATGTCAGAAAAAGTAAATAATTGTATTTCTTGTGGAAAGCAAATACCTCATAAGGACTTTCATTCTTACTGTATTCCTTGCCTAGGCCCTGCTCACAACGTTTCTGGTTATCGGTTTTGTGCCAGATTTAACCAACGCACTATTAAGCGTCGGTATGATTTTGCTTTAAACTATTTTGGACGCCGGTTTAATTATCCAGAAATGTCATCGGATAGCCATCCGACTACCGGAGTTCACAAAAAACACAAAGAAAAAGAGAGAGATAAACAACCGAGGCCCAAAACCGACAACGAAGCTTCTCCTAAGCCAGTCGCCAGTTCTCATTGAGGCGCTTTCGCAGCCTCTGACACCCGCTACTTTAGAGTTGCAAGCCGCTACCTGCTCCCACGTGGAGTCGGCCATGCCACTGGAAACTCAAGGTATTGGAGCCTCGGATACTATTCCCTCAGATGGGTCCGGAGCCGCTGAGCAGGCATCGGCTTCTGAGGGTGAATTCAGACCTAAACATCTTTACATTAAACTGACTTCAACTTCAAAGGTAAAGACTAATGCACCTTCTAAAGGAAAGAAACAAACTCAAGAGCCACGTGGACAGGCCTGTATGCCCAAAAAACAGATGCTCAAAATGGCCGAAGACTTGATTACCTTGATCAGGGGGTTCCCATCCCCCTCCTGATAAGAGTCCTAGGCAAGAGACTGACTATGAATCTTCCGATCAGGTTTCTATTTCTTCTGATTCCTCTTCTGATCAGGAGTATTCTCTTCTCCCTATGAGGATTCTGATGCTGAAGAATCTATACTTTTAGCTTATCCTCCAGTGGACTATTCTTTTGGGGAACCTTGCATACCATGAAGGGAGCATTTCCACTGGGAGAGCCAAAATTTTTCAGAATCTAAAAAGAAGCTCAGGGATTTCCTTTTACTACCACAACACAGGCCTCTAGCCATTCCACCTGTGTTGGACATTGTAGATGATGTGTTTTCGGAGTCTAGTCTTACCCCTGACTCCTTACCTCCAGCCCCTGTTAAGCCTGACAGATATTACAGGGTTCCTGACTCTCATAAATTCCTTTTTAAAAGCCTTGCTGCAGACCCAGAAACTATTTCACAGGGTCCCAAGGGAGTTGAGGCTTCCGCTGCAAAAAACCTTACCCCCTCTGACAGATTCTAGAGCAGTGGATAGATTGGGAAAAAAGGTTTAAACATCTGCTACCTTGGCTATAAGGGCCTTAAACTGTCAGTTTCATATGCTTAAATATCAGCAACATGTCATGGCATTGCTTAAACAGAAAATGTTAAACTCTGAATGTGCAGAAAACAAGGAAATGCAGGATTTATTGCATGCAGCTGAGCAAGCTGGAAAGCATTCCTTGCAATGTGGTTTTGATTCTTTGGAGGCCTCCTGTAGGGCCGCAGTTATGGGTTCTGTCATTAGGAGGCATGCTTGGTTAAAGGAACAAAATCTGCCTGATCATGTCAAGGTTAAATTATTAGATGCACCTTTACAGCATGATTCTTTGTTCGGTGTTAAGGCAGAAGAGGTGTTAAAGAAAATGGAGGACAAAGCTAAATCTATGCAAACTGTCAAAGATTTTTTACAAGGACAGCCACCTAGGTTTAGTAGACACTGGCCTACAAAAAATTGGTCCTTTCCTGTGTCAGACAGACCTCAAAGGGGCAGATCCAGACTCCCTAGAGGCAGATCACAGGCGCAAGGTTCATACAGGTCAAAGCAATGGGGTGCTTCTACCTCCAAAGTTGGAGAAGACAAATCACAACCATCCAGGAAACAGTCCCAATGACTTCCCCCTGCCTGCACCAAGCACTTATCGCCTGGCAGCACCCTTAGGGGGAAAATTAACACTTTTTTCTCAAAATTGGCACATTATAACCCAGGATAAGTGGGTTCTAAATATAGTGTTACAAGGCTACACGTTCCATTTCCATACCCTGCCAAAGGAAAACGGCTGGCCAGATCTGCCAAAAAATCAATGGGCAGAGACACAAAAACAAGTCTCATCCCTCATGGACATGGGGGCCATTCAACAAGTACCAGAGCAAGAGCAGGGACAAGGATTTTACTCAAGACTGTTCTTGATACCCAGGAAGGACAAGGCCTGAAGACCAATACTGAACCTATCTATTCTGAACACATTCCTGGATCTACCAAAACTCAAAATGTTGACTTTGCAGCAGCTTCTGCCCATGCTGGACAAAAACACTTGGCTTGTGACTTCAGACCTAAAAGAGGCATACCTGCATGTCCCAGTCAGACAATCATGCAGAAGATACCTCAGATTTAAGGCTGGCTCGATACATTACCAATTTTCTGCACTGCCCTTTGGCTTATCTACTGTACCCAGGGTCTTTATAAAGTGCCTGGCACCAGTAATTGCATTCTGCAGACAAAGAGGAATACAAATATATCCTTACTTGGACGACTGTCTAATTCAAGCATTGAACAAGAATATTCTTCTACAGCATCTGGCATTTGTGAAAATACTTCTAACATGCCTAGGGTACACAGTCAACAAAAAGAAATCAAAACTAGTACCCTCTCTAGAGATAATATTCCTGGGTGCAAGCTTAAATACAACTGCCCAGATGGCTTATCTCACGCCAGGCAAACAAAGGCAACCGACTACCTATTTCAGAATGTTGGCAACAAAGGCCCAGTTATCTACAAGAAAAATTCTGCAGGCTTTGGGCTTCATGGCATCCTGCATCCTACTAATTCCATATGCAAGGCTGCATATGAGGAAACTTCAATGGTACCTAAAAAGTATTTGGACTCAGCATTGCCACAGCCTGGAAACAAGGATCACTCTCATTCCCTGCCTGCAACAGGAGTTTCGATGGTGGGCGAAGGCTTGTCACCAGAACAAGGGACAGCCATTCACATTACCCCCAGTCAGGTAGACACTAACAACGGATGCATCAGATTATGCCTGGGGGGCCCACGTGGCAGGAAGATGCATTCAGGGCACATGGTCCTCAAACCAAATGCATCTACATATCAATCAAAAAGATACTAGCTGTTCAAAATGCCCTGACAGCCTTCAAGGACCTACTTCACCTGGGACAACTACTGATAAAGACAGACAACACCACGGTCATGTGGTATATAAACAAGCATGGGGGCACACATTCTTACTCCCTTTGCAGACTAGCCATGACTTTGTGGGACACAGCATTGACTTACCAAGTACATCTGCAGGCACAATTCCTGCCAGGAAAGGAGAATACTCTGGCAGACGAACTAAGCAGAAACCTCATGGATCCCCACGAGTGGCACCTGGATCCACAAGTCTTCAGCATGATCACAAGGAAATGGGGATGCCCGGACATAGATCTATTTGCCTCCCCTCACAACTGCCAACTAAAAAGATTCTGCACAATGACTTATCACAGACAAGCATGGAAAGTGGACGCCCTATCTTTCAGCTGGAAAAAACTATCAGTATATGCCTTTCCTCCACTGCCTCTCCTCCCCAAGGTACTCCTAAAGGTCAGACAGGAGAAGCCAAAGATGATACTGATTGCCCCAGACTGGCCCCGCCAGTACTGGTTTCCAATCCTACAGAACTTGTCTCAATGCCTAGCTTGGACCTTACCTCAAATACCACATCTACTGTCCCAGCAAAACAATCAGATCCTGCACAGCCACCTCAGGACTTTAAACCTGGCAGCAATGTGGATAATGTAATCATACAAAACACACCTCTCAGTAAAGCTGTGATGGATATCATTTTGGAAGCCAGAAGACCTAGTACTAGAATATCTTATGCTGGAAAATGGAAGAGATTCTGTGCTTGGAAACAGGCACAAGGAACTGATACAGCTGTCCCAAATATTCCTCAGATTTTGCAATACTTAACTGAGATGCTGGACAAAGGTCTGTCTTTTTCCTTAATTAAAATTCATAACTCTGCCATTTCGGCTCATTACAATACAGAGCCACCATTCTTTTCTCATCCTTTATTAAAGCAGTACCTCAGAGGAGCCAAAAATTTAAGGCCTCCAAGGAGAACACCAATACCTGCATGGGACCTCAACTCTGTCTTGGAAAAACTCACCCTGCCTCCTTTTGCGCCAGCTGCTACTGCTGATATAAAGTTTTCATCTTGGAAAACAGCTCTGCTCCTAGCAATAACTTCTGCAAGACGAGTTTCAGAGCTACAGGCCACTCATGGCTGTGGAACCTTTTATCATGTTTTATCCAGACAGGGTTTCTCTGAGGACAAACCCAACATTTATGCCTAAGGTGGTGTCCACTGTTGCTCTTAACCAAACTATTCATCTGCCAACTTTTTATCCAAATCCACAGAACAAGGGGGAGAGAATTCTGCATTCTTTGGACGTACACAGACAGCTTAGATTCTACTTGGACAGAACCAAAGTTTTCATTAAGACAGAGCAATTACTAGTGGCATATGCTGCAGGATCACAAGGAAAGGCTATCTCAAAGCAGAATATTTCAAAGTGGATAGGCCACTGCATTCATTTCTGCTATTTTCACCATGGCAAGCCAGTGTCTAAGGGCATTAGGCCACATTCAACTAGAGCTGCAGCCACATCAGCAGCCTTTCTCAGGGGAGTACCAACCATAGACATTTTAGAGGCTGCTACTTGGAGATCAGTACACACCTTTACAAAGCACTATCATCTGCCACTCTACTCTAAATCCAGGACAGGCTTTGCCACTGCAGTTCTGCAGGGCCTCATAGCAGCTCCTAATGCTGTTTAGCTCCAGCCTCCCAACCATAGCTTTGGGACTCTACCCAAATGTAATGACTGCAACAGTGAAATATGAAGAACATAGTACAGTTGTGTACACTTTCCATAAATGTAGATGTTCGAGTGTATTCAGTGTTGCAGTCCAGGTTACCCACCCGCCATCCCCCTTTTTTTCTACTGGAACTTATCTTTCCTTCTCTCATTTATACAACCTATGTGGTGTATTTGCTTGTAAATGAAGGTAAAGTTTATATTGGTGCATGTATTTTTATATTTATATAAATTTTGGCTACCCTTTTAGGGGGCACCTGACATCTGGGTCAAGAAGAACCGAAGAAAATGACGTTGGCTGCTTCTTTTATACCCCTGACAACCTGAAGTCAGGGAAGGGGCGATAGCGGCCGACGCAGGATCCAAGACTTTGGAATTCCGGCCGACTGAGGGCAACCTGCCAGTAGGATTATCCAAATCTAATGACTGCAACAGTGAATACACTCGAACATCTACATTTATGGTAAGTGTACACAACTGTACTTTTTGAGCCCTGCTTTTTGGACTCACTACAGCCCCCAGGGTGTTCACCAAATGCATGGCAGTGGTCACAACTCACCTGAGGAGTCTAGGATTCCAGGTGTTTCCATACCTAGACTATTGGCTCATCACTGCTACCACTTGGCATCAATTGACTTGGGCAACACAATATACTCTGACACTCTGCCATCAATTGGGCATTACAATCACCTTCGAAAAGTCTGCCTTATTGCCATCGCAGCATACCGTTTTTATAGGAGCAGAGTTAGATACCTCAACCACTACTCTTCATCTTCCAATCGAAAGAGTCTCACTTCTTCGCCAACACGTCATCTCACTAGTGTCAAAGAACAAAGCTACAGCAGCAGAGGTCTTGAAGGTGCTAGGTTTGCTGGCAGCAGCAATCCTGGCTGTACCACTCGCAAGGATGCATATGCGAATCCTTCAGTGGCTCCTTTTCGCTAAGTGGTCTTACCAAAAGTTACTGATGCACCACATGATTCTCATCACAGATTCTTGCAAGAGAGACCTTCGGTGGTAGTTGATGTCTCTTCATGTTACAATTGGAACACCCTTTGTCTCCCCCCCCATAGCCACTGTGACCATGGACGCTTCCCTGATAGGGTGGGGTGGGGGGGGGGCATTTTCAGGGAAAGACTGCCCAAGGCACATGGATGGATCATGAGTCACATCTGCATATCAGTGTTCTGGAGTTGAGAGCGGTACTTCTGGCGTTTCAGTACTTTCAGGACTCTCTTCCTCTAGGGACAATTGCAATTCAGACGGACATCATGTCAGTGGTCTGGTACTTGAACAAACAAGGCGGAACCGAGTCTTACCCCCTTTGTCGAGAAGCCCTCAGGGTATGGCAGTGAGCTGTGTCATCCCACTGTTTTTTGATTGCAACTCACATCCCGGGGAAATCCAACGTGATAGCGGACAAGCTAAGCAGGGCAATACTGTTGCCTCAAGAGTGGTCTCTCAACCAACGAGTTGTGGATTTGATTTTCCGCAAATGGGGCCAGCCTTGCTGCGACCTCTTTGCCAGTCACATCAATACCAAATGCAGAAGCTACTTTGCCCTAATATCACCTCCAGGACATTCCCCGAGAGACGCAGTCGTACACGATTGGCCTCCGGGTCTCCTATGTGTATTTCCACCTATTCCATTGATACCCAAGGTTTTACAGAAAACAAAGTCGCTGGGAAGGACAGTTAATCTCATAGCTCCCTACTGGCCTCGACAGATTTGGTTCCCCTTCCTTCACCATCATCTACTGGAGGATCCATGGATCCTGGACCCAGTTCCGGACCTTCTGACACACCCGGCGGGACCTCCATCCATCACTGCAGTCCCTAAAACTGACTGGCTTATCCACTTCCCCTTATTGCCAGGCTTCATTCGCTCTCAGATGATACAAGACAAATTCTTTTGTCTTTTCACAAGCCATCCATCAGGAAACTACCACAGTAAGTGGAACAGGTTCTCAATTTGGGCCAATATACAGAAAATCGACCCATTCCGAGCTCCTCTATTGTCCATTTTAGAATTTTTGATAAAGATTTTTTTTAAGGAGGAGCAGCAGTTGCCACAGTTTGAGTCCAGTTAGCTGCCATATCAAATTTCCACCTTGGATTCGTTGAATGTTATGGGCCATAAGTTATGTAAGGCTTTTCTTAAAGGTGCCTTTCACATGAGACCTCCTGTCAAAATCCCTTATTCTCCCTGGAATTTTATGCTGTCTCAATTAACCCCCCCCCCCCCCCTTCGAACCAGCATCTTCTTGTGATCTCAAATATTTGTCCTGGAAGACTATATTTCTAGTAGCCATTACTTCTGCCCGCATGTATTATCTGTCAGGCCTCCTTACATGATTTTCCACCCTGATAGAGTATCTCTCAGAACAAACCCCTCCTTTTTGCTTAAAGTTTGTTCTGAATCCAATATCAATCAGGTCATTGAGTTGCCAGTCTTCTTCCCCAACCACTCTAACAAATTGGAATACATGCTGCACAAACTTGATGTACACAGACAGCTCAGATTTTATTTTGACAGAACTAAGGATATTAGAAAATCAGATCAACTTTTCGTATCCTTTTCGGAGGCCAGAAAAGGTAATCCAGTGGCGGCTAAAACAACCCTATCTAAATGGTTATCAGATTGTATATCCTTTGTTTATGCGAATGCAAGCATTTCATTGACACACAAACCTAAGGCTGATTATGCCAGAGCCGTTTCTATGTCTTCTGCCTTTCATGCTAAATTGCCCCTTGACAATATTTGTGCTGTAGCCACTTGGTCTAAGCCTCATACCTTTATCACATATTACAAAGTAGATAAGGCTTCCAAGGACAGGTTTTCCTTTGGTTCCACAGTGGTGAAAAACGTACTTCCATGAGCCACCCAAGATTGAGGGTGCTAGGGACGTTACCCATTAGTAAGAATAAACGGCAAGATTTAACAACTTTGCATAAAGAAGTTATGTACTTACCATAACGTTCTATGTGAGTTGTTTATCTCGCCTTTATTCCCACGTCCCTCCCTCCTTCCCCCTCCTGGCTGACAGTTGACTTAGAGGCTGGTACCATCCTGGTTATTCAGTACTACTTCTTCCCATTTGGGAAGTGCTTCCTTGTAGAAAAAGAAATAAATAAAAGGATGTATATACTCGCAGCAAACAAGATCCGAGGTAATTCCAGCAGTGCATTGTGGGATACGGGGCTTGGTCTCGAGCTACTGGCAAACCTTGAGCTTTGCTGTCGGCCGTGTCGGAGCCGCGGATTGGCACCAAACCCATCAGTGAGAATAAAGGCGAGATAAACAGCTCACATGGAACATTATGGTAAGTACATAACTTCTTTTTTTCGAGTTTCAGATCTGAAGTCTTCAACAAAGCTAAGTACCCCGTTGGGGAAACTTTTTCTTGCTGTAAACCGATGTCAGTAAAAGTTAACAATTGTATTTCTCGTGGAAAGCAAATACCTCATAAAGATTTTCATTCATACTGCATTCCTTGCTTAGGCTCAGACAATGACATCCCTCGCTGTCGGTTTTGTGCCTTATTCAAACCTCAAACTATTCACCGTCTGTTCATTTTCGCATCTAAATATTTTGACACTCAGTTCAATTATCCAGAAATGGCTTCAGTAAGCCACCCGACTACCGACATTCTGTAAAAACGCAAAAATAAAGACTGAGACTGGCAGCATAGGTCCAAAGCTGCCGACGATGCTTCTGTTAAGCTGATAACTGGTACTTCAGATTCGCAGGCCTGTACTGAGACCCATTCAGAGTCCGGTATGCTGCGAGATGCTTCTTTGACTATGGAACCTGCGGATGTCTCTACCTTGGATGGGTCCGGAGCCGCTGTGCAGGCACCGGCTTCTAAGGGTGTATTGAGGCCTACTGTCTTGCATATTAAACCAACGCCATCTTCTTCTTCAAGGCCTAAATCTCAATCCACGACTAGAAAACCAACGCCCGGACCGCATGGTCAGGCCCCTATGCCTAAAAAAACAAATAAGAATAGCTGAAGACCTTATTACTCTAATCGGGGGAAGCCACCCTTCTCCTTCTGAGACACCTAGAACTGATTTTCCTTCTGATTCTTTTGATCATGATTCTGAAATTTCTGTTTTTTTTCTGATGACCAATAGTTGCCCTTATCTAAGTATGATGATTCTGATGCAGAGGACTCCATTCCCTCTGCTTCCCTTCCAGAGGATTTCTCTTTTGGTGCATACTTTTAGGGAGCATTTCCGCTGGGAAAGCCAGGATTACTCTGACTCCAAAAGGAGGCTTAAGGAATTCTTACTCCTACTTCAGCACAGGCCTTTAGCTGTCCCTCCTGCACTGGACATTATGGATGATGCCTTCTCGGATTCTAGCCTGTCCCCTGACACTTTACCCCCAGCTCCCAGAAAACCTGACCAGTACTACAGAGTACCTGACTCTCACAAGTTCCTCTTTAAGAATCCTACTGCAGATCCTGAGACCATTTCACAGGGACCTAAAGGCATTAAGGCTACTACTGCCAAAAACCCTACGCCCCTCTGATAGAGATTCCAGGGCCCTGGACAGATGGGGTAAGAAGGTTTACACTTCTGCAACTTTGGCCATTAGGCCTTAAACTGCCAGTTTCATATGTTAAAGTATCAGCAGCATATTATTGGATTGCTTAAACAGAAAATGATGATGATTCTTGACTGTGCTGAAAATAAAGAATTACAGGATTTAATGCATTCTGCTGAACAAGTTGGAAAACATACTTTGCAATATGGTTTTGATTCATTAAAGGCATCTTGCAGGGCTGCTGTCACTGGGTCTGGACGGCATGCTTGGCTTAAGGAGCAAACTTTGCCAGATCATGTTAAAGCTAAATTAATGGATTCTCCCTTAAACCAAGACCGCCTGTTTGGCAGCCAAGCAGAAGTACTTAAAAAGATGGAGGAAAAAGCTACATCCATGCAAACTGTTAAAGATTTCCTGCAAGTACAGTCTCCCAGATTTATAAGTACTGCCCTTCTAAGAATTGGTCATTTCCTGCCTCTTCCAGGCCTTCTCAGTCCGAACCCAGAACCAGCAGACCAGCCAGGCCGCAGTCTCAAGGTACTCACATGCCTAAGCAGTGGGGTGACTCCTACTTCCAAAGCTGGTAGTAGTAAGACACCCCCCCTATGGTAAACTGTCACAATAACTTAACTTTAAACCTTCCAAGTCCTGCTCAACTGACTGTTCCTGTAGGGGGAAAGATCGCCCTGCATGCAAAAAACTGGGAGCTCATTACCCAAGACATATGAGTTTTAAATGTAGTTTTCCAGGGATACAGATTCCACTTACACTCCTTACCAACCCCAAACAGCCAGACCTACCCCCAAATCAGTGGGTAGAGGCTCAAAAGCAGGTTCTTTCTCTTCTAAGCATCAAGGCTATTCAACCTGTCCCAGAAGAAGAAAGGGGGCAAGGTTTTTACTCAAGTCTTTTCCTGGTTCCCAGAAAAGACAATTCCTGGCGTCCTATCCTAGATCTGTCTATCCTAAACACCTTTTTGGTAATTCCAAAATTCAAAACGTTAACTCTTCATCATCTGCTTTCCATGCTAGGCAAAAATGCCTGGTTGGCAACACTGGATTTAAAGGAAGCCTACCGGCACATCCCAATCAGGGAATCTTGCAGAAGATACCTATGCTTCAGAGCAGGCTACATGCACTATCAGTTCTCTGCACTGCCCTTTGGCTTATCTACTGTGCCCAGGGTATTCACAAAGTGCCTAGCTCCAGTCATTGCATTTTGAGGCAAAGAAATATTCAGATATATCCATACCTGGACGATTGCCTAATTCAGGCAGAAAGCCAAGACATACTATTAAATCATCTGGCATTTGTAAAGAAACTTCCAACTTCTCTGGGGTACACCATAAACAAAAGGAAATCACATCTAGTACCCTGCCAACAAATTGTATTCCTGGGAGCAAGCTTGAGTACAACTTCCCAGATGGCCTACCTCACGCCAGAGAAACAAGTTTGACAGCCTACGTCAAACTACTGGCCACAAAGACCCAGCTATTTGCAAGAAAAATACTGCAAGCCCTGGGGTTTATGGCCTTTTGCATTCTATTAATTCTGTATGCAAGACTGCATATGAGGAAACTACAATGGTATCTAAAAAGCCTATGGTGTCAACATTCTCAGGACCTAGAATCAATGATTCCTATCATCCCTTGTCTAAAGACAAAGAGTTCCTTTGGTGGGCAGAGGCCTGCCGGCACAACAAGGGTCTGCTATTCACTCTACCCACTTCTGCCCCAAACCCTATCAGCAGATGCATCAGACTATGCATGGAGGGCTTACTTGGCAGGGCAGTGCATTCAGGGCAAATGTCAATCAAAAAGAAATATTAGCTGTACAGAATGCTCTGACAGCCTTCAAGGACCACATTCTTCCAGGACAATTATTGGTAAAGATGGACAACACCACTGTTAAGTGGTACATAAACATGCAGGGGGCAACCAACTCATACCCTCTCTGCAGACTAGCTATGCCTCTGCAGAACACAGCCTTGAGCTACCAAGTGCACCTACAGGGTCAATTCCTGCCAGGCAAGTGAAGCACACTTGTAGATGATCTAAGCAGAAATCTCATGGGACCCACATGAGTGGAAACTGGAACCAAAGATATTCAACATTTTGAGAAACAGATGTTGGAGCCCAGAGATAGACTTGTTTGCCTCCCTTCAGAACTGCCAATTGGACAAATTCTGCACAAGGACTCCCCACAGACAAGCTCGGAAAGTGGATGCCCTGTCCTTCACATGGAAAACCCCATCAGTCTATGCCTTTCCCCCTCTGCCTCTCCTCTCCTCTCCAAAGTGCTACTAAAGATCAAATAGGACAAACCAAGGACAATACTGTTTGCACCAGACTGGCCACGCCAACACTGGTGTACCCCCTCTTGCACAGTGTGTCACTGCTGGAACCATGGCACCTACTTCAGTCCCCTGCCCTGCTGTCCCAGCAGGAGGGCCAGATTCTGCATCCACAGCTTCAAACCTTGAACCTTGCAACCTGGATAATTACCTGATCTCTCCGTTGCCATCCCTTTGTAAACAAGTGATAGAGGTCATCATGGAGGCAAGGAGGCCTAGTACTAGAAAATCCTATGCTGAAAAATGGAAAAGATTCTGTTCCTGGAGCCAAACTCGGGGGATGGGCACAACAGTGCCCAATTTACCGCACATTCTTCAATACTTAACGGAGATGCTTCACAAGGACCTTTATTTTTTTTCCATCAAAATTCATGCCTCGGCCATTTCAGCTCATTATAATACAGAGCCACCCCTCTTCTCTCATCTACTGCTGAAGCAATTCCTTAGACGGGCCAAAACCTTAAGACCACCCAGAAGAGCCCCTACTCCAGCCTGGGACCTTAACTTTGTATTGGAAAAACTAACTCTACTTCCCTTTGAGCCAGCTGCAAATGCAGAGTTGAAATTCCTTTCTTGGAAAGAGCCTTCCTTCTAGCCATCACTTCAGCAAGAAAGGTGTCTGAATTACAGGCCCTCATGCCAGTGGAGCCTTTCATCATCATTCATGCAGAGAGGGTGTCCCTCAGGACCAATCCTTCCTTTATGCCCAAGGTGGTATCAAGTGTGGCCCTTAATCAGTCCATTCATTTGCCAACCTTCTTTTCTAATCCACAGAACAAAGGGGAATGAATACTGCACTCCTTGGATGTGCACAAACAACTTAGATTTTACTTGGACAGGACTAAGCCTCTCAGGAAATCTGAACAGCTGCTGGTTGCATTTGCTGCAGGGGCAGAGGGGAAGGCCATTTCAAAGCAAACCATTTCTAAGTAATTAGGCCATTGCATTCATTTCTGTTATAAGCACCATGGAAAACCTTCCCCACAGGGTGTAAGACCTCATTCCACCAGGGCTGCATTTACTTCTACAGCCTTTTTCAGAAGTGTCCGTACCAGGGACATCCTAGAAGCTGCTACCTGGAGTTCTATACATACCTTCATCAAGCATTACTACTTGCCAATCTTTTCTAAATACAGAGTTGGTTTTGCCACTGCAGTCTTGCAGGGCCTTATAGCTGGTCCTAATGCTAACTGCCTCCTCCCTTCCTTAGCTTTGGGAATCTACCCAAATGTAATGACTGCAACAGTGAAACACGAAGAACATGATACACTTGTGTAAACCTACCATAAATGTAGATGTTCGAGTGTATTCACTGTTGCAGTCCTAGTTACCCTCCTTTCAACCCCCTTACTTCTATTGACTATACCTCTATTCTTGCTTACTGTGCTTAAAGCTTTCTGGTGTATTTGCTTTTTGTTGGAGGTGTAAACTTGTATATAATTGCTTCCCATTATGGGGGCACCTGACATCTGGGGCAAGAAAAACTAATGTAATGGCATCTGCTGCATGCTTTATACCCCTGACTGTGACATCATGGAAGATGAGACAGCAACCGACGCAGGACCCAAGACTTTGATAATCAGTTTGAGTAATTGCTTACCTGCAAGCAGATAACCCAAATGTAATGACTGCAACAGTGAATACACTCGAATATCTGCATTTATGGTAAGTGTACACAACTGTACTTTCTGGATCCTCAAGAGTGGCAACTGAACAAGGACATTTTTCATCGCATCACTTATCATTAGGCCACCCTACAAGTGGATCTTTTCTCCTCTCACACCAATCATCTCCTTCCAACCTCTTCTGCACCAGGAAGCTTCACAACAAAGCTTTGAGGGTGGATGCATTGTCCTTCCCATGGACACATCTCAGTTGATGCATTCCCTCCTCTGCCTCTTCTTCCCAGAGTGCTACTAAAGATAAGGGACAAAAAAACAAAAGCTATTCTGATAGCACCAGATTGGCCCAGACAGCATTGGTATCCCCGCCTTTGCAGCCTTTCACAGGCTCAGCCTTGGCATCTTCCCCTGGTACCAGATCTCTTGGTTCAGGGAGGGGGAACATTCCTTCATCCTCATCTTCAAACTCTGCATTTAACTGCCTGGCTAATACTTTAAATCTTTCCCAAAAGGTGGTTGAAGTTCTTCATGAGGCCAGGAGGCCTAGCACCAGAAAATCCTATGCAAATAAATGGAAGATATTTTGCTCTTGGATGCTGGCTAAAGGAAGAAGACTCTTCTCATCCTTCTCTCTCCCTCATTCTTGACTATCTATGCTTAATGGTGGACTTTCCTTTTCTTCAATCAAAATTCACACTTCAGCAATTTCGGCTCATTTTTCTTTTGAGCAACCCATTTTTTCTCACTCCTTGATGAAACAGTTCCTGAGGGGAGCTAGTAAGCTTAGACCTCCCAGAAAAGCTCCTACTCCTGCTTGGAATCTTAATTTTGTCCTGGAAAAACTTACTCTGCCTCCCTTTGAACCAGCTGCCTCTGCAGATTTGAAGTTTCTGTCCTGGAAGATGCTTTCCTTTTAGCTATTACTTCAGCTAGAAAGGGTATCTGAGTTGCAAGCCTTAATGGCAGTAGAACCTTTCATTATTTTTCACTCAAATCGAGTTTCTCTGAGAACTAATCCTTCCTTCATGCCTAAGGTAGTTTCCAGTTTAACCCTTAACCAGTCTATTCACCTGCCTACATTTTTCAACAATCCCCAAAATAAAGGGAAAAGGATTCTGCACTCTCTTGATGTGCATAGACAGCTGCGATTTTACTTGGGACTAAATCCTTTAGAAAATCTTAACAGTTGTTGGTTAGTTTTGCTCCTGGGGCTCAGGGTAAAGGTATTTCAAAATAAACTGTCTCCAAATGGATTGCTCATTGTATTCCCTTTTGTTACCTGCAGCATGGGAAGGTTCCCCTCAGGCTATTAGGACCCGTTCTACTAGAGCAGCCTCTACCTCTGCAGGCTTTTTGAGAGGTGTGCCTACTAAGGTTATTCTAGAAGCAGCTACTTGGTCTTCTGTCCATACTTTCACAAAGCATTACAACCTACCTTTGTTTTATAAATCCAGGGCTGGTTTTGCCTCTGCACTTTTACAGGGCCTTCTTACCACCCCTTAATCTGTGATCCTTCCTCCTCCCTTTGTCTTTTTTCCTGGCTTTGGAAATCAACTCATATGTGAGGACTGCAACAGTGAAACACAAAGAAGATAGTACAGTTGTGTACACTTAATAAATGTAGATGTTCGAGTGTATTCACAGTTGCAGTCCTGGTTTCCCACCCTCCATTCCCTCTTTTTTCCCCCAAGGCACAGACTATATATATTTTTATTTTTTGTATGACATTTGTCCAGCGTGCTACCTTCCTGGATTAGTCTTCTTTTTGGGGGCTCCTGACAATTAAGGCAAGAAAAACTGAGGAAATGGCATCTGCTGCCTCCCTTTATACCTGACGTTCTGACATCAGTTTTACAACCGGCAGCAGCTGACATCATATACCAAGCAAGAACTCTGGTATTCAGGCTGACTGAGGGCTACTGGGAGCCAGATAACCCATATGTGAGGACTGCAACAATGAATACACTCAAGTATCTACATTTATAGTAAGTGTACACAACTGTACTTTATGGATGATGTGGATGATGTTTTCATGGAATCCAGTTTAACTCCCAATACTCTCCCTCCTGCTCCCAGGAAACCTGATGGGTATTAGTGTCCCTGACTCACACAAATTTATTTTCAAAAATCCTACTGCTGACCCAGATGTCATCTCCCAAGGACCTAAAGGAATAAAAGCAAAAACAGCTAAGAATCCCACCCCTTCGGACAGGGATTCCCGAGCTTTAGACAGATGGGGTAAAAAAGTATACACCTCTGCAACTCTTGCCATTAGAGCATTAAATTGTCAGTTCCACATGTTGAAATACCAACAACATACAGCGGAACTTCTTAAACAAAAATGATCTACCTTTCCAGCTTGTGCAGAAAATAATTACAGGAGCTTATGCATTCTGCAAGCCAAGTTACTAATCATACCCTGCAATGTGTGTTTGACGCCCTAGAAATATTCTGCAGGGCAGCAGTCACAAGTTTTGTACTTAGAAAGCATGCTTGGCCTAAGGAGCAGTCCTTGACAGACCATGTCAAATCAAAATTATTGGACGCACTATTGAACAAAGACAATTTGTTTGGCACCAAGGCAGAAGAGGTTTTAAAAAAGATGGAAGAAAAAGCTAAATCTATGCAGACAGTTAAAGGCGTTTTGCAAGTCAAGCTTCCGAGCTTCAGTAGGCATTGCCCCTCAAAACACTGGTCCTTTCCAGCCCCCCTCAAGGTTGGCTCAGACTAGACCTAGGGGGTAGCAGACCCCCCAGACAGCAGCCCCAGGGAATGCAGAGATCTAAGCAATGGAATACCTCCACTTCTAAAATAGGGAGTGCTAAGCCACCCCCATATGGCAAGAATTCACAGTGACTTTTCAATTCCACCCCTTACCTCTGCCCACCTGCTTGTGTCCCTAGGGAGCAAACTTGCCTCCCATGCAAAAAAGTGGGCCGCCATCACCAGTGGTCGATGGGTCCTCAACACAGTGTCCCAGGGCTACAAATTTTATTTCCACACACTGCCAACCCCAAAAGGGTTCCCAGATCTTCCTCCAAACCAGTGGGCAGAGGCACAAAGCCAAGTTCATTCCTTGCTCTCCATGAGGGCAATTCAGCCTGTTCCTGCAGACCAGATAGGCCAAGGTTTCTATTCCAGACTTTTCCTGGTACCCAGAAGAGAGGGCACCTGGCGCCCAATCCTAGATCTTTCCATTATAAACACCTTCCTGGTGATACCAAAATTCAACATGCTCACCCTCCAGCAGCTTCTTTCTGTAGCCACCCTACACCTAAAAGAAGCCTATCTGCACATCCCAATCAGAGACTCTTGCAGAAAATATCTACATTTCAAGGCAGGATCTATGCATTATCAGTTCTCTGCATTTCCCTTTGGCTTATCCACTGATCTCAGAGTTTTCACAAAATGCCTGGCTCCAGCCATTGCTTTTTGCAGACAAAGATATATTCAAATGAACTACTGCCTGATTCAGGCAGGCAGTCAGGAGAACCTGTTGCAGCACCTGACCTTTGTAAAGGACCTACTGACGTCACTGGGGTACACTGTAAACAAAAATAAATTGTATTCTTGGGACAAGCCTGGACACAGCATCCCAGATTGGGCATACCTTACTCCAGAAAAACAGGCCTGTCTGACAGGCTACTTCTCTCAACTAGCCAGCCGAACCAAGTTATTGTCAAGGAAAATCCTGCAAGCTCTAGGGTTCATGGCTTCCTGCATTCTACTAATTCCATATGCCAGACTGCATATGAGGAAACTTCAGTGGTACTTAAAAAGCCTTTGGTGTCAACATTCTCAGGACTTGGAAACTATACCTATCATACCTTGTCTAAGGAAAGATTTTATTTGGTGGGCAGCAGCATGCAATCACAACAAGGGACCTCCCTTTTCACAACCCCACACCACCCAGACTCTAACCATAGGCGCATCAGACTATGCCTGGGGTGCACACCTGAATGGCAGGTGCATTCAGGGCCACTGGAGCCCAAATCAAATACATCTGCATATCAACCAAAAAGAGATGCTAGCTATTCATCATGCTCTGACAGCTTTCAGGCCCCTACTGTCTCCAGGGCCTCTACTAATCAAAACAGAAACACCACTGTGATGTGGTACATCAACAAGCAGGGGGGAACCCACTCTTATCCACACTGCAGGCTAGCTATGACCCTGTGGCACATGGCTTCAGCCATGCAAATTCAACTGCTAGCACAATTCCTGCCAGGCAACCAAAACTCTCTGGCAGACAACTTAAGCAGAAACCTCCTAGACCCACACGAGTTGCAGTTAAGCCACAACACCTTCAACCTGGTAACCCAGAAATGGGGTACCCCAAAGGTGGACCTATCTGCCTCCCACAGCAACCACCAGCTCAGCAAATTCTGCACCAGGGAACCTCACAGCAAGGCCTGGAAAGTGGATGCCCTATCCTTCCAATTGGTAAACCTCTCAATCTATGCATTTCTTCCTCTACCTCTTCTTACATGGGTATTACTCAAATTAAGGGAGGAAAAACCAAAGGCAATCCAGATTGCCCCCAGACTGGCCATGCCAACACTGGTGCCCACTACTGCACAGTCTGTCACCGTTGCTTCCATGGCACCTCCCTCAGATTCCAACTCTCCTGACACAGCAGAAAGGCGAGTTCTTGCATCCACAATTGCAGACTGTGAACCTGGCAGCCTGGCTTATTCCTTGACCTCTCCTCCAGTTGCCAGCCTAAGCAAGCAAGTCCTGGACATTATACTTGAAGCCAGATGTTCCCGCACTAGAAAATTCTATGCTGACAAGTGGAAAAGGTATTGCTCCTGGATCCAAGCTAAAGGAGGTGAACCAGCACAACCCACCTTACCTCTCATCCTGGATTACCTAGCAGACCTACTTCACAGGGCCCTTTCCTTCTTTTCTGTTAAAATTCATGCCTGTCATCTCTGCTCATTACAGTACAGCGCCACCTCTTTTCACACCCCCTCATCAAGCATTTCCTTAGAGGGGCTAACAACTTAAGGCCACCCAGAAGAGCCCCAACCCCTGCTTGGGACCTTCATTTTGTGTTGGAAAAGCTCACAGTACCCCCTTTGAACTTGCAGCATCAGCAGAGTTAAAATTCCTCTCTTGGAAAGCAGCCTTGCTTCTGGCCATCACTTCAGCTAGTAGAGTGTCTGAGCTACAAGCACTCATGGCTGTGGAACCCTTCATAATTTTTCATGCTGACAGGGTCTCCCTCAGGACTAACCCAACTTTCATGCCTGTAATGGTGTCCAGTGTGGCTCTCAACCAATCTGTTCATTTGCCCACCTTTTTCCCTAAACCTCAAAATAAGGGGGAAAGGATCCTGCACTGTTTGGATGTGCACAGATAGCTCAGATTCTACCTGGATAGGTCTACGCCCTTTAGGAAAACTGACCAGTTACTAGTCAGCTTTGCAGAAGGGGTAGAAGGAAAGGCCATTTCAAAACAAACAATTTCCAAATGGATAGCACACTGCATCCATTTCTGTTGTAAACACCACAGAAAACCATCCCAAAGGGGGTCAGAACACATTCTACTAGGGCATCTTCCACCTCTGCAACTTTTCTCAGGGGTTCCTACCAGGGACATCCTGGAGGCTGCAACTTGGAGTTCTGTTCATACCTTCATCAAGCATTACCACCTGCCTATCTTTTCCCAATCCAGGGCAGGCTTTGCAGCCCCAGTCCTGCAGGGTATACTAGCCAGCCCAGGCTCCTCTTGATTGCCTCCACCCATTACTTCAGCTTTGGGAATCAACCCAAGTGTGATGACTGCAACAGTGAAACATGAAGAACATAGTACAGTTGTGTACACTTACCATAAATGTAGATGTTAGAGTGTATTCACTGGTGCAGTCCTGGTTTCCCACCCTCCATCCCCCTGGTCTTTGTCTCTCTCTCTCTCTCTCTCTCTCTCTCTCCTTCCTGCATTTGGTATTTGCTTTCTACTGTTGGTGTTATTCCACCATAATCTAGCTCCCTATTTGGGGGCTCCTGACATTTGGTGAAAGAAAAACTGATGTAATGGCATCGGCTGCCTAACTTTTTACCACTGATGTCAGTCCTGGAGTGACGCAGAAATACTAAGCCTCTGGTATTCGGACCGACTGAGGGCTACCCCTGGCAGGATAACCCAAGTGTGATGACTGCAGCAGTGAATACACTCGAACATCTACATTTATGGTAAGTGTAGATAACTGTACTTTTTGGACTCTCCAATTTCCTCCATTCTTCATTTAGACATGCTGTGTTTATAAACATGTATAGATATTACTTCTGCTTTCACTTGGAAACAAGATCTGTGTATTTTACCCAATGCATCATGGGATTGGGGTTAAGCTCGAGCCAATGGAAGCTCTCGAGCTTTTGTATTAGGCTGAGTTGGAACCAATACTCTGTTCTGAACCCAACCAGCAAGAATATAGGCGAGATGGACAACAAACATGGAACGTTATGGTGAGTACATAACTTCTAATTATCACCTCTTTCTTCCCCATACCTTCAACATTTGCTGTCTACCTGAGGAAAAATTCTTTGAAGTCTGCTTGGGTTATACAAATACCTATGTAAATAATTTTAAGCAAAAATCCGAAACTTTCTGGACTTTGTTGTATACTTGGGAGACATACACATGTTCTCTCACTGTTCTGTTTTAAATAGCTTTACCAGTCTATCTTCCAATCTTTTCTAACCTAATCTGATTGATTTGTATAGTCACAGTGCAATATTTTATCTTCCCTAATATTTATCCCTTTTTAACATTCGCTTCTGTTCTAGAGTCATCTAAAAACTCTACCAGAGCAGGTCTTTCACTTAAGATGGTCTCTATCCCTTTCTCTTTGACTGTACTCTGATACCAGTCCCTGGTAGGGAATACAGTCTTTAGCCTTAAGTCTTAATGTCTTCTTGGCGTCATCCCACTCTAGTACCCTTCCCTCTCTAATTATTTGCTCCGAATACCTTGATTCCTTTGCCAGTTTTCTGTTGTAAATTCTAGACTGTCTTGCCTGTTTTCTGCACCCCCATTTTCATTCATCCCTGGTGGCAAAATCTTCTTTCAGCATTCTTGCGTTTGGCTTAGTCCTTGGAATACCTTCTGCTACTTTGAGTTTAACATTCAGTATGGTTGTTATTCTCCTTAAGCATCTGAATCCAAAATCCCACTCTTTATTTATTTCATCAATCCCCACTTTTATCATCATCATCCCTTTCCATTTTGAATTATAATCTTCTGCTTCTGTTATTTATATGCACCTTAACTATGTAGCTGTAAAATATCCTTTCAAATCAGATAATCCTAAATGACCTTGTTCTGTTTGAAGGAGATTAACTAATCCTATTTAACTGTTGCCCTCTTGCCCTCTTCCCCTCCCAGATAAATTCCTTCAACTCTTTATCATCCAGAACTTCTCCTCTGGTTGATAAAAATATACCTGACCCATATGTAAAACTAAAGAGGATAAAAACATTTTCACTGCATGTTCATCGTGTTTCACTGTTGCAGTCATTACAATTGGGTTATCCTGCTGGCAGGCTACCCACAGTCGGCCTGAATTCCAAAGTCTTGGTCTGGCGTCGGTTACTGTTGCTTCCTCCCTGATGTCAGTGCACCAGGGGTATAAAAGATGCAGCTGACGCCATTTTCTTCAGTCTTTCTTGCCGCGCGGTGCCCGAAGCAAAAGCTGTTCACAAGTGCCGGTCGGCCGACTCCTGAGATTTTCATTTTCGAATTTCAGATCCGAAGTCTTCATTTAAAGCTAAGTACCCCGTTGGGGAAACTTTTTTCTTGCTCCAGACCAACGTCAGAAAAAGTTAATAATTGTATTTCTTGTGGGAAGCAAGTAACTCATAAGGATTTCCATTCTTATTGCATTCCTTGCCTAGGCCCTCATCACAACATTGCTAATTGTCGGTTTTGTGCTAGATTTAACCAACGCACTATTAAGCTTCGGTACGATTTTGCATTTCACTACTTTGGCAGAAGATTTAATTATACAATGTCATCTGATAGCCATCTGACTACCGCAATTCACAAGAAACGCAAGGAAAAAGAAAAGGACAGGCATCCTAGGTCCAAAACAGACGACAAGGTTTCTTGTAAGCCAGTCGCCGGTCCTCAGTGAGGCGCTTTCACAGCCCCTGACGCCTGCTACCTCAGAGCCGTAGGCCACTACCAACTAGGCCGCAGGAAACTCAAGGTATTGGAACCTTGGACACTATTTCCTCAGATGGGCCCAGAGCCGCTGAGCAGGCATCGGCTTCTGAGGGTGTTTTCAGGCCTACACAGTTATATGTGTAAACGACTTCAGCTTCAAAGGCCAAGACTAAAGCACCTCTAAAGACAAAGAAACAAGTACAACAGCCCCATGGACAGCCCTCCATGCCTAAAAAACAGATGCTTAAAATGGCCGAAGACCTAATTACTTTGATCATGGGCTCCCATCCCCCTCCTGATAAGAGGCCTAGGCAAGAGACAGAATATGAATCTTCAGATCAGGTTTCCATTTCTTCTGATTGCTCTTCTGAAAGGAATACGCTCTTCCTCCCTATGAGGATTCTGATGCTGAAGAATGTATCCCTTCAGCCTCTCCTCCTGAGGATTATTCTTTTGTGGAAACCCTGCATACCATGAGGGAGCATTTCCACTGGGAGAGCCAAGATTATTCAGAATCTAAGGCTCAGAGACTTCCTTTTACTACCTCAGCACAGGCCCCTTGCTATTCCACCTGTGTTAGACATTGTAGATGTATTTTCAGAGTCCAGTCTGACTCCTGACTCTTTACCTCCAGCTCCTGTTAAGCTAGACAGATACTACAGGGTTCCTGATTCACATAAATTTATTTTTAAAAACCCTGCTGCTGACCCAGAAACTATCTCTCAGGGTCCCAGAGGGGTCAAGGCTTCCACTGCAAAAAACCTTACCCCCCTCTGACAGGGATTCAAGGGCACTGGACAGATGGGGGAAAAAGATTTACACTTCTGCTACCTTGGCTATAAGGGCTTTAAATTGTCTTTCATATGCTTAAATATCAGCAATGTATTATGTCACTGCTTAAACAGAAAATGTTGACAAATTCTAAATGTGTAGAAAAAGAAATGCAGGATTTATTGTATGCAGCTGAACAAGTGGGAAAGCATACTTTGCAATGTGGTTTTGATTCTCTGGAGGCCTCCTGCAGGGCCGCTGTTACGCGTTCTGTCATTAGGATGCATGCTTGGTTAAAGGAACAGAATCTGCCTGATCATGTTAAAGCAAAATTATTAGATGCTCCATTACAGCATGATATCTTGTTTGGTGTTAAAGCAGAAGAGGTGTTGAAGAAAATGGAGGACAAAGCTAAATCTATGCAAACAGTCGAGGATTTCTTACAGGTACAGCCGCCCAGATTTAGCAGGAACTGGCCTACAAAGAATTGGTCCTTTCCAGTGTCAGACAGGCCACAAAGAGGCAGATACAGACACCCTAGAGGCAGATCCCAGCCCCAGGGCTCATACAGGGGGCTCATACTGCTGATTGAGAGCCCAGTGTCCAAGGGTATTAGTTCTGGTTTAGGCACTTGGGCTTCAGGCCAGTTATTTTACATTAAGAAGGTTTGTGGTCTGCACTCTTGTGTGAGAAGAGGCTGGACTCTGCCCTTCTGAGCTGGGAATTTCTGGTTAAAGGTTTATAGTGCCTGAATATTTGAACTGTATCTTACTGAAATTGGTACACCTTGTTTGCTCTAGCATAGACTAGATCCAGGCCTGCTGAATCTAGCTTTGTTTATATGCTTGTTGTTTGTTTGCTTGTCATTTCCCTGGAAGCTAATTCCACCTAATACGTGGCTTCTCAGCGCTTCTGTGGATCACTAGTGATATCTGCATTACTTACTGTACTAGTTCCTTGTTTCACGTGAAAGAAAGTTACTGTTTGTCGTTTTTGCATTTAGTTACTTGTAACACATTGCACTCAAGTTACCTGGCACTTGCTCACTAAAGCAATTATATAAGTCAGCACTAAAAATTAAAAGCACTACATCCTCACTCCCCACTGGCCCTTGTTTTCAATTATTAAGGAATTCCCAATATTATTCTAGCATGTCCAAAGGTCAGTTGTCAATCTCCTCTCCGGTCCAGCTGGTGAATCTGGGAATCTTGAGGCAATGTTATAACTGCCTCATGTACACAGACAACCCTCTCCTCCTCCCACATAACACAAATACTTGAGAGATGCAGCTATTTAGCCAAACTGGAGGCTGAGCTCTCTCAACTCAGGACTGGCAAGACCAGACAGGAGGAGAAGGCAACTACACACACCACAAAACCAGCCTCACATAATGCTACCACACCACTGAATCAAACACATAAACACACAAAGACATACTCGGAGGCTCTGAGTAAAAATTTACCTAAACAGCAGAGGCCTCCAAAGCAGACACCCAAACAACTGCTACCTCAAGACACCCCACAAGCAACACATAAACCACAAAAGCAGTGTGCAAAGCAGTCACAGCCCATAAGGCCAAATACAACACCAAACATACTTGTCATAGGTGACTCCATAGTCAGACACACTGACGTCCCACTCACCAGGCTAAACAAGGAGAGGGTCACAGTAAGCTGCCTATCGGGCACTAGAATCCGCCACATAACACAAGCACTCGGGTCACTCCACGGCAAGTACAAATATGACAGTCATTGTCCATGCTGGTGTGAACGACCTGAGATGTACCTCCCTGGACTACATGAAAAGAGACATAGAGGAGCTCTCTGATTATGTAGCCCAAGCAGGTATGACCCTGACCCTGAGCAGTATCCTTCCTTCACCAAGAATGATGCCACAATATAGAGACGATGATCAGCTTTAACAATTGGCTTAATGTCTGGTGTCATTCAAAGGGCATCCAGTGTCTGTCTGCCTGGGATGACATGCTTGACAAGCCACGCTGCTTCGCAAGGGACGGCTTGCACCTGTCACCCCTGGGATTCCGGATATTGGTTAAGGCTCTTGCCACCCCCATAGTGCCTTTTTTAGGCAAGGCTCAAATTCTAAACCTACCACCCTAGAAAACAAAAATGGGAAGAAACTAAGGGTAATGCTGCTCAATGCCAGAAGTCTAAATCACAAAATGCACTCACTCAAGGCCCTTCTCAATATGGAGAACATCGATGTCTGTGCTGTAACTGAAACCTGGTTTAAGGCTCCTGAGAGCACCCCGGCACTATTAGGTTTTACCTCATATCATGCGTTCCGGCCCCAAAACCCGGACCACACCACAAAAGGAGGGGGTGTATCCATATTCATAAAGGATACCCACACCTCCAGGTTGGTGGCAACGCACGAAGCTTCGGAAACCATCCAGGTGCAACTAAAAATAGGCAAAACTGCTCTACAAATTGTAGCATGCTACAGGCCACCCTCTCAAACTCAGGAACCCCACACAGCCTTCCTGAAGACACTGGAGGGTATAAATGTATCTCCAAACACCATCATATTGGGTGACTTCAACTACCCGAATATAGAATGGGAACATTACTCAAGCCCTAACTTTCTAGCCCAATGGTTCCTGGAGTTCATAAATTCAAATGCCATGGAACAGCTGGTCACTGTTCCCACGAGAGGAGAAAATATACTAGATCTCATTATCACAAACATGGGGACAAAATGCTCCATACCGAAAGTATATCCCTCATTGGTGAGATCTGATCATAAACTAATCTCACTGGAAATCCACATCCCGCCCCCACCCCAAACAAAAAAGACCACAGTGAAGAACTTCTCTAAAGCAAACTTCACACTACTCAAGACTGGTGTGGTATCCTTCAAGGCCCCTGAGCCAGTGGAAACCACAACCCAAGCTGTGGAAGCCCTTACAAATGCCTTCTATGAACACCTCCAGGACTGCATGGATCAGGCAATCCCAAATAAAACCAAGACTCTTTCCACAAAGGGCAAACATCCAGTTTGGTGGACCCCAGCCATTAACAAACTTTACAATAAGAGGAGAAAGCTATTACATGATAGAACAAAATCCATAAAAGGGAAGTCACCCCTGATCATTATTAGTAAAAAAAATACGAGCACTCATAAAATCAACTAAGGCCAATTTTGAGAGAAAAATTGCCATGGATTCAAAGGACAATCATAAGGCCTTTTTTGTTAGGAACCTGGGTGGAAACTCCCAGATATGCTCAGAATTAGTCCAAAATGATACAAAAATCCCTGAACCCACAGACATTGCCAACATACTGGCAGACAGGTTCAGTGCAAACTTCACCCCCCCTCTCCCCCCCTAAAGCAGAGATAACTATCCCAGCCGAGTGTAGCCTCCCGGACATCTCAAATCTGCAGGTGAAAGCTCCGCTCTCTAAAGCTAAAAACACAGCATCAATGGGACCGGATGGTGTCCCCGGCTGTGTGCTACACGAGCTAAATGAGGAATTAAACCCGCACATAAGGCAGCTGTTTAATCTCAGCCTTACCACAGGATACGTGCCCAAGGAGTGGCGTACGGCAACTGTGGTCCCACTCCACAAAGGCGGTGCCTCTACGGACCCTGGTAATTACCGCCCCATATGCTTAACAAGTCTAGTCTGCAAATCTATGGAGAGGATCATAATGGAGCTCATAAACAAAGATATAGGGGACTTGCAGACATTGGATCCGACCCAGTTTGGCTTCGTCAAGGGCAGATCATGCCTTTTGAACTTGGTCGACTTCTTTGAAACAGTCACCAAGGCCATTGATGAGGGAAAGGCAGTCCATACAGCCTGCCTTGACCTTGCAAAGGCTTTCGACACAATACCCCACTCGGGTATTGTAGAAAAACTTACCAGCTTAAATGTAAACCCATATGTCACAAGATGGGTTGCAAACTGGCTTAAGGACAGAACCCACAGGGTTAGAGTTGCTGGCGCTATGTCAGACTCCAAGCTGGTCACAAGTGGTGTCCCACAGGGCTCGGTCCTTGGCCCCTATTGTTCGGCATCTACTTCTCAGAAGTACAGGCCAGCATGGGAGGACTTTGGCTGACAAAGTTTGCAGGCGACTGCAAACTGGGCGCCATAGTGGAAAGTGCATCGGACACGGATATCCTTCAGAAGGGACTCATGGAAACAGATAGCTGGTGCCAGAGCCATGGCCTGAAGTTAAACGCCAAAAATGTATAGTCATACCCTTCGGGAAAAAGAAGGTAACCCCAAGCTACCATATAGGTGGCAATCCACTAAGCACAGAAGAGGTTATCAGGGACCTGGGGACCCAGGTTGACAGTGGCCTTTCTTTTGACACTCACGTTGCTAAAGTGGTTAGAAAGACCTTCTACATTGCCCACCTGATCATGAAGGGATTCACATCCAGATCTAGTGAGGTCATTGTTCCCCTGTACTCTTCACTTATCAGACCAATGATCGAGTACAATGCCCTATTCGGGATGTATCTCACCCAACATCTGCAGCAATTGGAGAGACCCCAAAAGTTCCTCACCAAAAGGATAAAGGGACTCCAAAATCTGTCATATGCTGCCAGATTGAAGAAACTTCAGCTCTATTCAGTCGCATACCGTCTGCTCAGAGGTGACGTGCCTGACATACAAGGCCATGTCCACCCTGGAATTAATTGACATGCTCCACCTCAAAAAATCCAAATCCACCAAAACCACTAGAGCAAGCGACTTAAACCTTAGCACGGATATAAATAGGATGTGCTGGAGGGATAGATTTATCACTCAGAGACTCCCTATGCTGTGGAATAAAATCCCGGTCCATGTGAGGCAGAGCACCTCGCTGGCTCTGTTCAAGAGAAATCTTGACCTGTGGATGGGAGATCGTAGGTTTACCCCGGGAATCATCTCTGTGTCACTGCTGGATAGAGGCACAACAAACTAATGGGCACAGTATTTTTTCATATAAGGGGTGGCGTAAGCCACAAAAATTTGGGCTAGGCTTATAAATGCCTTAGGGCCGATAGCCTAGTATAAACCTATGAACCTACAGGTCTAAACAATGGGGTGCTTCTACCTCCAAAAGCGGAGAAGATAAATCACAGCCATACAGGAAACAGTCCCAATGACTTCCCTCTGCCAGCACCAAGCACTTATCTTCTGGCAGCTCCTTTAGGGGGAAAACTAGCACTTTTTTCACAAAATTGGCACATGATCACCCAGGACAAATGGGTCTTGGATATAGTGTCACAAGGCTACAGGTTCCACTTTCACACCCTGCCAAGGGCAAATGGTATGCCAGACCTGCCAAAAACATTAATGGGCAGAGGCACAAAAGCAAGTTTCATCCCTCATGGACATGAGGGCCATTCAGCAAGTACCACAGCAAGAGCAGGGACAAGGATTTTACTCAAGACTTTTCTTGGTGCCCAGAAAGGCCAAAGCCTGGAGACCAATCCTGGACCTTTCTATTCTAAACACATTTCTGGATATTCCAAAATTCAAAATGTTGACTCTGCAGCAGCTTCTGCCCATGCTGGGCAAGAAGGCTTGGCTTGTGACTTTAGATCTAAAAGAGGCATACCTGCATGTTCCAATCAGACAACCATGCAGAAAATACCTCAGATTTATAACTGGCTCAATGCACTACCAATTCTCTGCACTGCCCTTTGGCTTATCACAAAATGCCTGGCACCAGTAAATGCATTCTGTAGACAAAGAGGAATACAGATATATCCTTACTTGGACGACTGTCTAATTCAAGCAGAGAACAAGCACATTCTTCTACAGCATGTGGCGTTTGTAAAAAGATTACTAACATGCCTAGGGTACACAGTAAACGAAAAGAAATCAAAACTAGTACCCTCACAAGAGATAATATTCCTGGGTGCAATCTTAAATACAACTGCCAAGATGGCTTATCTCACGCTAGACAAACAAAGGCAACTGATTACTTATTTCAAAATGTTGGCAAAAAAGTCCCAGTTATCTGAAAGAAAAATTCTGCAGGCTTTGGGCTTCATGGCATCCTGCATTCTGCTAATTCCATATGCAAGACTGCATATGAGGAAACTACAATGGTATCTAAAAAGTGTTTGGACTCAACATTGCCACAGCCTGGAAACAATAATTACCCTCATTCCCTCCCTGCAACAGGAGTTTCGATGGTGGGCAAACGCCTGTCACCACAACAAGGGACAGCCATTCACTTTACCCACAGCCAGGCAGAAATTAACAACAGATGCATCAGATTATGCCTGGGGGGCCCACATGGCAGGAAGATGTATTCAGGGCTCATGGTCCGTAAGCCAAATGCATCTTCATATCAATCAAAAAGAGATGCTAGCTTTTCAGAATGCCCTGACAGCCTTCAAGGATCTACTTCATCCAGGACAACTACTGATAGACGGACAATACTAAAGTCATGTGGTACATAAGCAGGGAGGCACACATTCCCACCCTCTTTGCAGTCTAGACATGACTTTGTGGGACACAGCATTGTCTTACCAAGTACATCTGCAAGCACAATTCCTGCCTGGAAAGATAAATACTCTGGCAGAAGAACTAAGCAGAAACCTCATGGATCCCCACGAGTGGAAATTGAATCCACAAGTCTTCAGCATGACAACAAGGAACTGGGGATGCCCGGACATAGATCTAGTTGCCTCCCTTCACAACTGCCAACTACAGAGATTCTGCACAAGGACTTATCACAAGCAAGCATGGAATGTGGTAGCTCTGTCTTTCAGCTGGAAAAACTTAATATATTCCTTTCCTCCACTGCCTCTCCTTCCCATGGTGCTCCTAAAGGTCAGACAAGAGAAGCCAAAAATGATACTGTTTGCCCCAGAATGGCCCTGCCAGCACTGGTACCCAATCCTAAGGAACTTGTCTCAATGTCCAGCCTGGACATTACCTCAAATTCCTCACTTGACACAACAAAACAATCATATCCTGCACAGCCAGCTCAGGACCTTAAATTTGGCAACATGGCGGATAATGTAGCCATTCCAAACATCTCTCTCTCCAAAGTGGTGATGGATGTTATTTTGGAGGCCAGGAGGCCTAGCACCAGAAAATCTTATGCAGAAAAATGGAAGAGATTCTGTGCTTGGAACCAGGCACAAGGAATTGACACGATTGTACCAAATATTCCTCAGATTTTGCAATACTTAACTGAGATGCTGGACAAAGGCCTATCCTTTTCATCAGTTAAGATTCATGCCTCTGCCATTTCAGCTCATTACAGTACAGAACCACCTATTTTTTCTCATCCATTACTAAGGCAGTAACTCAGAGGAGCCAAAAACATAAGACATCCAAGGAGAGCACCAGTACCTGCATGGTGCCTCAGTTATGTCTTGGAAAAACTCTGCCTCCTTTTGAGCCAGCCGCTACAGCTGATATAAAATTCTTATCCTGGAAAACAGCTCTGCTCCTAGCAATAACCTCTGTAAGACGAGTCTCAGAGCTACAGGCACTCACGGCTGTGGAATCCTATATCATTTTCCATCCAGACAGGGTTTCTCTGAGGACAAACACAACATTTATGCCTAAGGTAGTGTCCAGTGTGGCCCTTAACCAAACTATTCATTTGCCTACCTTTAATCCAAACCCACAGAATAAGGGTGAGAGACTTCTGCATTCTTTGGACATACACAGACAGCTGTGCTTCTACTTGGACAGAACCAAAGCTTTCAGAAAGACTGAGCAACTACTAGTGGCATATGCTGCAGGATCACAACGAAAGGCTATCTCAAAGCAGACTATATCAAAGTGGATAGGCCACTGCATTCGTTTCTGCTATTCACAACATGGCAAATCGGTGCCTAAGGGCATTAGGCCACATTCAACCAGAGCAGCAGCCACTTCAGCAGCCTTCCTCAGAGGAGTACCAACCAAAGACATTTTAGAGGCTGCAACTTGGGAGTTCCGTGCACACTTTTGCAAAGCACTCTCACTTACCTCTCTACTCCAAATCCAGGGCAGGCTTTGCCACTGCAGTTCTGCAGGGCCTCATAGCCTCTCCTAATCCTATTTAGCCCCAGCCTCCCAACCTTAGCTTTGGGACTCAACCGAATTGTAATGACTGCAACAGTGAAACACGATGAACATAGTACAGTTGTGTACCTACCATAAATGTAGATGTTTGAGTGTATTCACTGTTGCAGTCCAGGTTACCCACCCACCATCCCCCTTTCCTTTTGCTGGGACTTATCTGTACTTCTATATTCTATACAACCTATGTGGTGTATTTGCTTGTAGATAAAGGAAAAGTTTACTTAAGTGCATGCATGCTTATTGACATAATTTTAGCCTACCCTTTTGGGGGCACCTGACATCTGGGGTAAGAAAAACTGAAGAAAATGGCATCGGCTGCATCTTCTATACCCCTGGCGCACTGACGTCAGGGAGGAGGTGACAGCAACCGACGCCGGACCAAGACTTTGGAATTCAGGCCGACTGCGGGTAGCCTGCCAGCAGGATAACCCAATTGTAATGACTGCAACAGTGAATACACTCAAACATCTACATTTATGATAGGTACACAACTGTACTTTCTCCTGGCTGACGTGATGGCCACCAGGAAAAGGGTCTTCCAAGATAAGAATTTAATATTTCGGTTGGATGCTGGTTTAAAGGGTTGATGGGTTAAACTTTGCAAAGCTAATGTTAAATTCCAACGTTCGATGGGTTCTTTAAAGGGTGGTTTCAAATGCAAAACTCCTTTCAAGAAGGTTTTACAAAGGCGATAAGACATTAAGGAGATTTCATCAAAACCATTATGAAAATTGGAAATAGCAGTTAAGTGAACCCTAATACTAGAAGCTGAGGTACCTGATTGGAAATTAGTTGATAAATATTTTAAAACCTTATCAGTTGGGGCGTTTTTTCTGTAAGAGACCAAAGCACAAATCTGTTCCATTTACTCAGATAAAGTTTTCTGGTGCATGGTTTATGGGAAGCCAGAAGAATCTTCTGAACTGGGGAAGATAGATTTTTCTGCCTGACAATTACTGGAAGTGGAGGTACTAAGCAGTCAGTTTGAGACTGTGTAAGTTGGGACAGACCGTCCCCTGCAGATGAGACAACAGGTCAGGGGTTGGGTCCAGAGTCCATGGACGGTGTACCAGGTGAGGTCAGAGAAAGGGGAACTTGACATGCCGGGGGCCAGTAAGGCACAATGAAGATCACTTTGCTTCTCATCCGTTGAGCCTTCTTAAAAAACTGGGGGATCGGGGGAGAGGCGTAAAGTAGTCCCGGGGGGCCAGTTGTGTAGGAGAGCATCTCTCGTGGACTCCACCTGATGGGGGAGGGACAGGGCAAAGTAGCTGCTGCATATGTGGTTTATGGGAGATGCAAATAGGTCGCAACAAGGCTGACCCCAGCGATGGAAAGTTTTCATTGCTACATTGGGATTGAGAGATCACTCGTGAGGCAGGAGACTGACTCTGCTCAGTTTGTCCGCAGTCATGTTGGAGTTCCGCAGAATGTGCCTTGCTATCAGAAAGCAGTTGGATGCTATCGCCCATTGCCACACTCTTAGGGCTTCCTGACATAAAGGGTAGGATCTGATTCCACCTTGTTTGTTGATGTACCAGACTGCTGACATGTTGTCTGATTAGATAGCAATTGTCCCTGAAGGGAGGATCAGTTGAGATGCCTGCAATACTAGAAGCACGACCCTTAGTTCCAGGACATTGATATGCAAATTGGCCTCTGAGGGAGACCAAGTGCCTTGGATTGTCTTTTCCTGAAAATGCCCCCCTCCCCCCAATCAGGGATGCATCCGTGGTCACTATGGCCTTGGGCTCTGCGGGGGTGAAAAGTCGACTCCATAATTCCTGTTCTGACTTCATTCACCACATTAGATCCTGATTGCATCGGTTGATTATCCGTATTAGGGAAGACATTGGGTGTGTCAACACACACCACTGTGATTCCAGAAGCCAATGGAGCAATCTCATGTGGTACCTTGCTAATGGAACCAGAGTGATTGTTGCAACGATTGACCCAAGGAGTTGCAAGACTAAGTGAGCTGGGACTTTGTCTTGAGAGAGTATCACTTGAAGCTGTTATCTTAACATTTGCAGCCTGTGAAGAGGTAGAGCAGCCATACCGGAGTTTGTGTTGAACGTTGCTCAGATGAATTCTATCTCTTGAGTGGGAGACAGCTTTGACTTTTCCTTGTTTATTGAAATGCCAAAGTCATCTGCAAGGTCTAGGATGGAGTCCAAGGCATGAAGCAGTAGATGCCTGGTGGGAACGGTGAGGAGCCAGTCATCTAGGTAAGCAAACACGCGTGTTTTTATAGGGTATAGAAAGTTAGAGAGGAAAAAATATATAAAAAAATAAGCACTTGGCTTGAGAGCACAGCTGATGTGTTCTGAAACTCTACACGGCAAATGAGATCTAAGAGGAAGGGAAGAGAGGTCAACACAGTTGAAGTAGAGAAGATCAACAACACAGATGGAACGTTATAGTAAGAACATGACTTCTTTTTTTCATCTGTTATACATGTCATTTCTTATGAATGTGTATTTCCAACTTTTGTGTTACTTGCACACACTGTTTGGCAGGCTGATCTTTATACAGTTGTATCTTCATATCGCCATTTGAACATAATTCACATTTTTCAAGACTGTTTTAATGAAAACATTAAAACAACAACAAAACTGAATACATTTCCAGAACACTCCTATCCCATTCCAATAAGTTTGAGCAAGCACACAAAACTATGCACATCTTCAAAAACAAAGTTTAACCCTCCAGATAGGAACAGTTGACCCAAATTAACAGCTGCACCCATAGGCATTACCTAACCTAAAGTTAAGGTAATCCATGTTAGTGTAAGCTAGTCTGTGTTCCCACTTGCACTGACAGCTGTCTGTTCATTTTGTTATCTCTCTTCCCCTCCCTGATATGAAAAACAGATTGCATGTTTTCAAAAAACATTAACTTTTAGCTCTAAGAAAAAAATGGACTGAGTATCATTAAATAAAACTAAATTGTACACTGTTCTATTAAATGCATTACAGTATTAAGGTTGCTAGAGAGGTTTCTATCTCTTATCCACTTCCCATAATTTCCAGCTCTATTTTTCACAGAACTGCTTACCATTTATAACTTATTGTACCTTTAAATTTTGCATTTCCTTCAGCAAGGAATGTTCAGAACTCAAGATTAATTGCTTCCATCTACATGCAAATCACCTCCATGTAACAGCAGTCAGCAATGAGTCTTTATAAATTGACATCAGAACAGAATGTGCAGCTGTTTTCAGATGTAGACTTCTCGACTCCCACTGAATATTTTGTAATGTTAAAAAACAGCTAATGTCTTTGCAGATGTGCGAAACATGGCTTTTATCATTTTTTTCTTATTTTTCAAGCCTACTTGCTATAACAACACACTTTTTATAGCTCATGCCAAGGGCATTAATCTAGATAATCAGCCTTTTAAAAATAAGATAAAATATCTCAATTGTACATATAATAACAAGCACACTTTTATACCCCAACCCCATCCCAGCAGCCTAAAATTACAGCATTTTAACATTAACCTTACATTTGTCCAGCCTTTCGAAGCTTATATTTCTTACAACTGAAAGTGTTTGTTTGCTTTAATATCATAAATATGTACAACAACCACTGAAGAGACTTCCCCACATTTAAAATACCCCTCACTACACACTACCCCGACCTGCTTTAAAATATAAAACATGCAGTTTGCCATAAAATGTTGTATGCAGATACTAAGAACAAGTGTTGTTTTACTTATTTTTTCTCTCCTTTTAGTGTTCTTCTAAATATTAATGATGTAAAGTGGAGTATATGCTTTACAGTATACCCACAGGTTTAACAAAGTCATCAAAAGTCCACTCTTTCTCAGCCACTTGTCTTGCAAAGCCATACTTCACAAATGTGATTGATATTTTATAGTCCCCCATTTATTCACTAATTTCAGTGTTGCTGGTGTTCTTCCTTTTCAGCCACATCTCCTATCATCACATTCTAGTTCAAGTCTAATGTACTCCTGATTCTTCTAATCCATTCATGTGCTTTTTTCTATCTCTCAAGGATTTTCCTTTTGAACACTGGAAAAAGTTTTACTGGTGGAGTTTCTATTGGATTTATTCTCAGAAGAATGAGAAGCAGAGTTCCCTTCTGTTTACTAGCTCACTTTTTCTTGGTAAACTTTTGCGTTTCCGACTTAGCCTGTTCTACATCAGAAATGTCTTTGATCCTCCAGGAAAAAATATTCTGAAGGTAGCTGGATTCAGCATCTTGAAACTCACACTTGCCTCTCAACATTCCCTCATTGCTGAGATAAATTTGCTTCTCTTTGTCTGGTGTGCATTGAATTTTTAATAGATTTCCCTTCTGCCACATTTTTGTCAGGATCAACTCTTTCTGCTAGTATGATTGCATTGTTATTAATACAGGTCTCAGCTGCTTTTTCATGGCCAGGTTTTGACCATACACTGTGTGCCTTTTCAGTTAACAAATCCTACGGTGGAATACCAGTACAGTTTCTTATTTGCACCATCATAAAATTAAGATTATACCATGATCCCCCCAAAACGTGCACGCTGATTGGCCAGCGTGCCCGTTGTAAATCGAGTTATACTAATGGAAAAAGGTCCGGTCGCCCGGACTTTTTTCCATTAGTATAACTTCGATTTAACACTGTATCTCTATGTTAATTGGGTTTACCATAGCGACACAGCTTTAAAATAAGCAACGGAGATCTCCGTTGCTTATTTTAAAGCTGTCTCGCTATGTTAAACCCATTTAACATAGCGAGACAGTGTTTTAAAACGGAGAAAGCAAGATCTCTGTTGCTTTTTAGTGTCTCGCTATGTTAAATGAGTTTAACATGGCGAGACAGTTTAAAATAAGCAACGGAGATGTCCGTTGCTTATTTTAAAACTGTCTCGCTATGTTAAACTCATTTAACATAGCGAGACATAAAAGCAACGGAGATCTTGCTTTCTCCGTTTTGCTCAACTCTGATGTACTGCGCAGGCGCGCAGTACATCAGAACTGCCGCGGATGCCAGACATCTGCGGAAGGGCAGTAAACAGGCATTATACTATGCCATTATTTAAGAAAAGTAATAGTTTCTTTTCTTAAATAATGTCATGGTATAATAGCAATAACCCACGCCTGGATGTGGGTAATGCTAAATTTACCCACAGTTGGCTTTGTTTGGTCCCTCGGGCTTCGCCCTCGGGACCAAACCACGCCAACCGTGGGTAAATTTAGCATTACCCACACCCAGGCGTGGGTTATTGCTATAGTCTCTTCCTGCCATTTGTTTCTGGTACTGCAAAAAATGTCTGGTTTTGTCTGTGAGCTCTTGCTTCTAACTCTTAACATTTTTAGAAACCAATCTTGAAGTCTCATACTCAGCAGCATTTTCTTCATTTTAGGATCTGAATAGGTTTTTAAAGCTTCTTCTATTTTTTCAATTTTCTGTTATTTGAATTGATAAACTCCTTCAGTGTTTCATTTATTTTAATCACTTCTGACTATGTTTACTTTATTTTTTCCGCTGAATTACTGGAAGCCATCTCTTGTACCAAAGCTGAAGCTTGACCTTTTTGTTGAACAGCTGCAGGATTCTTCCCAGCCAGTGTTTTCCCTTTACCTTTTCTGGTTGATTTTCTTTTGGGTTCTCTAAATATCATCTTTACTGGCATCCAGGCAGTAACTGAATTTTACTCAGCTGACTTGTATCACTGGCTCTTATTTCTCAATGTGTTTTTCACTCTGGTAGAGCTGCAGTTCACCTGTTGATCAGTGTGCAGCTATCTTGTAAATACCCCATGTATACTAAGATTTAAAGCTGATTGGTGAGTACTGTTTAAGCAAATCAGAAATCATGATGGGTTTCATTTTCTTTTTCAGCAAATGATGAATCTGTGATACCCCGATCCCATGTGTAAAATGAGATAAAAGGGTTGTGGATGGATGGATAGATAATTCTGTGATGTATGAAACCTAAGTAAAACCTAATGTTGAATAAGGTATATTCATATATGATAGAAATCCAGTTTTCTCCTGCTGCTGTACACAATCCAGCCTAGAAATGACTTTATAAATTGTTACTTTTTTAGGGCAAAGTTGTGAATGATTCAATCCCGGTAGCGGCATGTTCTACATCTATACCTACAGAAAACAACATTCTTTCTTTGGTTATTTTTGCCAAGAGAAACAATTTGAAAATTAATGCTGTTGACTCTTTGTCTAATCTCCCAACTCCACAAAAGTAAGTTTTGATTTGAAAGAAGTGTTTGGTTAATTCACCTTCAATTTTTTATATGATCATAAAAACATAATTAATCCTTGCCTGTTACAACCTCTTAGATGTTGCTGTAAATGGATGCTTGGGCAACAAGTACTTTCTGAAGCTTATGGAACAACAATAGAAGAAGCAAGGCAGAATTCAGCAAAACTGGCTTATGATGTGTTGGTTAAAGAACGCAATACACAGATAAAAGAAAGTACTTCAATAGTAAGTCAACAAATTATTTAAGAATTTCTTCACACTGTAGGAGATGTGCAGGAAAAACATATATGCTGCTTCTTGGGTGGTTATTTTATATTTTATTAATTAGGATAAATAGGATGTATAGTAAACATTTTCTTCTGCCTTACATTTTGTATTAATTTTTTTGGTAGTGGTTAGTCTTCATAATTTGATATGTTGCTAACTTGAGATGGGAAGAGTTTCAGGGCAGTCTTTGTAGGACTTCTACTCCTGTCATATTAGATTGTTGATATTCATGTTCCTATCCAAGTAAAAGAGAAGTCAATTCTGATATATAATTTGGAGTTGAAATATCTTCTTTGGTGGCTGGCAGGTCAACAGAGTTTTTGTTTTAAAAACTCGTCTTTCCACCATCTAAATATTCAACCCAAACTTATCTATGTAGGATAGTTGAATATTCATCATTAGATCCCTTTTGCAGTAACCTAAGCTGTGTGAGTTCTGTCCTGCACAGGGTAAGATAAGATAATGTCACCTTCCATGCTCCCTAACAATTGAACAGCTCTAGGAGAATAGTATAAAGCCAGTGATTAGGGCGCTCAACATTCTCTGAACTTGCTTGCCGTCTAAGTTTGTTCTTCCCTGCGGGCTTTGAGTGATAGATGGGTCATCTAGCCCTTCTCCAAGGCTGGCAGATAAGTACTCCTTTGTGGAATACCTTCCACTTTATCAACTTTATGAAGAAATGTTTTTTCCATTTGAAGTTATTGCTAAGAACTTGTACTAGTTTTAGTGGTTGTCCCTAAGAAATTTGCCTTACAGTTTACATACTTGTCAGGGTTTCCTATGGGGAATTTTTTTTAGAAAGATATTGTGTGAGAGAAAAATATTTACTTTTCTGTCTAAAATTATAATTCATGGCTAGGGTTAGTGGTTCTGGAGGTTGTCATTACAAAATTTACCTCAAAGTTTACTGTTCTGTCAGGTTGTTAACACCAAATGTCCAAGGCTGTTCTACCTGCTTTCAGACTTTTTTTTTCGAGTAGAAATATGGACCAGACTTTTGGCTGTTCAGTTTTTATCTTCCCTGAGCTGCAAAAAGGAAGACTTGTATGGGACTCTTTGGTGTTCAGGCTGGTTTTCTTTTTGCCTCAGCCACTGAAAATGATTCTCCTATGACCTTTTTGGGAACTTTGAACCGCTCTTTGATTTGTCATGATTCCTCAGGTGTTGCTCTGCGAGAAGCTGCTAAGTACCAGGAGACAGGCATGTCCTCTGCGGTTGTTCAGCTGACCTGTTTGGGAAAGGGAAAACAACTCGTGATGGTATCGGAGGAGAGAGCAGATGTTCTTTCACAAAGCTCCTCTGAGGAGCTTGATTCCTGGGAAATGGACCATTCATCTGTGCGCTCTTTTTTAGTGGTGGGTTCCCCTAGAAAAAGAAAACAGGAAATCAGGTATTTTCCTTCACCTTTATTACCTTGGCCATGCAAAGATGATTTGTTTGGTTTTGATAAGGGTTTATTTTCAACCTTATGGTCTTTACATTTTGAGGCTTCCCTGAATTTGAAAAGGAAAATATTTTTCTTTCCCAGATTATGATTCTCTATCAGAAGGACATGAATTAGACTTGCTATGTTTCTCAAGTCCTTACTTCACAGGATGGGAATTCTAACTCTGAGGAACTTTTTTCCTCAGATTGCCCTCCTGAAAATTAACTTTTTATGGTAGTGTTGCCAGAAAGGAGGAGTTATTTCAGTGAGGGCAAAAAGAAATACCAGAATCACAGCAAATATGTCTAATTACATGTGGCTTTTCCTCAGCCTGCAGCTGTTTCACCTTTCTTTCCAACATTAGAGGATGCTTCTAAGAAATCTGGCAAATTATATAATGTTCCTCTGACCTTCTGATTTGATTCCTAGATTAATCCCTGCAGGGATTTCTGTGTCAAGACCATCTTAGCATTTAACCTATTCTTTCTGACCAAGATGAAAAAACATTTGATTTGAGAAGAAAGCTTATACTTCTACCTTAGCCTTCATAATAGTGAACTGTCAGGCTCACATGTCTTAAGTTTCTGCTGGCTTTTTTGATAGTACGAAGAAAGTTAATTGTTGACTTCCTATCTTCTGAGCTTAAGATGTTGTTAAAATCTTTTAAATCCTCTGTGTCCCAGGTAACCAAACATTCTAAAATGTTATTTTTTTTTAAACACCTTTATTAAATTATCAGTTAAGACATAAGCAGACATAAATTAATAAAAAAGAAGGCGAACCATATTAACATTTTTCATTTGCATGCATTATACATTACATTTCCTTTCTTTTTAACCATTGTTATTCACTCTAACAATATTTAACTTAGTTAAATTTCGCCTTCCTTTAAACCTTACTCTTTCTTCTGAACATTATTCTGCATGTGTTGTTCCACAAATTCCATTTATTTTTATACACCTTGCTCCATCCCTTTTTTACAGATCCCATCTCCTTTTTTTTTTCTTGACAACGTTCAGTATTTCAGTTACAGTGGATTTAGGTTTAGATTTTCATTTTCTAGTTATTGCTTTTTTGCAGCCAGTCACATTAAACTTGGTAAGGCCTTACTTTATCAAGGAAATTTAAATCCTATTTCCCAACTTAAAAGAATAATTTCCTTAGTAAGGGAATTGTTAAGACTCTGCCAAATCATTACATTCCCTGAAAAAAGAAACACGTTCCTGCTTACCTCTGTTTTCCCCATCATTTGCTGTCTACCTGAGAAAAACATTATCTGAAGTCTACTTTTGGTATAAACATACCTATGTTAACACTTCTGAGCAAAAGTCCTACACCTTCTGAACTTTATTGCTTACTTGGGAATCATACAGCTGTCCTTTCGTTGTTCTTTTGCAAATTCTTTCCAATCTCTCTTTCCAGCCTTTTCCAACCTCTTCTGGTTGATTCGTACAGCTGTCATACAGTGTTGCACATGTCCTACTAATTAATCCCATTTCAACAGCAACCTCTGCTCTAGACTTTACCAAAAAAAACTTTACCAGAGCCGGTCTTTCACCCAGCACCCCCCCCCCCCATCCCCTTCTGTTTGCCTGTACTCTATCAGTTTCTGGAAGGAAGGACTTCCTCCTGGTAGCAGGCTAAATATCTGCTTAGCCCCATGTCACTGTTTTACAGTTCTCAGTCTAGTTGTTTGCTCCCAATACATAGGCTGATTTCCTGGTTTTCTGCAGTAAATTATAGTTCTGTCTTGCCTATTTTCAGTACCTTTTCTTGTCATCCCTAGTGGCAACATCTACGTTTTACATTCCAATGTTGGCTTATTTGTTAGAATACTTTAGTATAATCTGTATGGTTACTGTTATTCTCCTTAAGAATCTGCTTCCACACTTGTACTATTTCCTTATTTCTTAAAGTTCACCTTTATGTCATTATACCTTTCCTTTTTGATTTTATAACATTCTGCTTATGTTACGTACATGAGCTTTAAACTCTGTAGATTTAAAATATCCATTCAAGTCTAGTAAAGTAATCCTAAACAACTTTGTTCTATGGGGAGGTTCAGTTTATCCCACTTTTGCCGTCTTCCTTTCCCAGATAGATTTTTTCAATTCTTAACTGTAGTCCACAACATTTCTTCTGATAGATAAAAATATGCCTGATCTGAACATAAAACTTAAGGGACTATAACATTTTCACTGCTTGTGTTTTACTCTCCATATTCCTAATTGACTTTTTGGTAGTATCTTCCCTCAGTCTTATCATGTACCCGTAAATATGGGTATTGCTAAACCGATTCATGTGTTGATACACAGCTTACCATTCTAGCCTAGGTTTTATCTTCATTCATTTTATAAAATACTTGAAACTATCTCGGAATGCTCCGTAACACCAAAATGTGATTTTTAGGAGCTTCAGTAACAAAATAGTAACATTTGCAAATAAAGTTAACTTTACTAATTATATCCCTGAACTTCTGAGTCCCTTATTGTCTTTTCCTGCGGCTGTAGATATAAAACAAATAGAGGGGAAAGAGGATACTCCTGCATTGTTCCTCTTTTCAGACAAAGCTTGTCAGAAAAGAACCCTTTCAGCTTAATTACTGCCTCTGACCCCTTATATATTCTCTTTTTTAACCCTGCTATTCTACTAGGGAATGCACATTATTCCACTGCCATCTTCATAAATTCCCAGCTTACTTTATCAAATGCTTTCTCTGAATCAAAACCTACCAACAGCAGTAGTACTTTTTTTACATTCTGCTTCCCTCTGGAATTATCATTGTTCTGTTCATGTTGTCAAATGTTTGCCTCCACTATACAAAACCACACTGTTCCATATTTACCTTTTTTGTAACACCTTTGCCATTGTAATAGCTTGTATGGACATAAACACTTTATAATCATGGTTTAAACTTTATATGGGTCTTTATGAAGCTGGGTCCAAAAGGTCTTTATCCTCTTTAGGTAATGCAGCAAGCACAGGTTTCTTCTTAGATGCTGACACTTCCTTTCCTTTTAAAACAATGTTAAGCAAACCCTCCCACATCTTTAGCACTTTCTTGCCTCTTAACGTCCGGATTTCCACAGGAATTCTGTGCGTTACTGAAGACTTCCTTTTGTATGTTTATCTCATTTCTTTCTCTCTTAACTACTAATTGTTGTGCATCATCATTTTCTATCCTTGGCGTAATTAACGTCTTTAGTAGATATTTCCATTTGTGCTTTTTTTTTTTTTTGTTTCCACATTCCACTGTATTATGCAAATTTTAATAACATTGATGGAATATATCTAATACCTTTCTAGTTTAAAAGTCCACGTTTGCACTTTTCCCACCTTTCCTGTAACTAGTCTAGTCCAGATACAGATTTGCTGTATCCAAGGACTGTATTTAAGCTTCTGAGCCCCCCAAGCCTTTCTGTGTTGGTGGGAAGCCTTCTAGCTTATCAGTGGGAGTGGTAAGCACCAAGTGGCCTATCTACCACAAGAGGAATGGTTTCTGGCCCAGAAATTGTAATTTATTGGCCGTTTGGGCAGTTTTTCCATCTCTTTCAACTTTCTGGTTTAAAACCTCTCATTTGCACTTGTTTCCTGCCTTTTCAGTAACTAGTCTAGTCCAGATAAAGATTTGCTGTATCCTGGAATGTTTGTAAGCTCTTCAAATTTTTCCCTTAGATCTGCTAGTTCTCTCCTTTCCTGCATTTTTACTTGCTTATTAGTCTAGCACTTTACCAGACTTCTTGTAGCAATTATGGTAGCACACAAAAGTGCTACCAGCACTAAACGTTCTACAAGGAAACAGCTCCAGTATTTATTAATGCCCACCCCTCCAGGCATGTCTAAATGTCAGTTCCTTGTGCTTTCTCCTATTAGTCTGGTGAACTTGGACATCTTGAGGCAATGTAGCAACTGCCTCATGTGCACTGAAAATTCTCTCCTCTTACCTCCCAACACTCAGACTTGCGAGAGATGCACTTATATATACAAATTGGAAGGCACGCAGTCTCCAGCCAAGACTAGAATAGCTGGTCAAGAGGAGAAGGTCAACACTTGCACCACACCACATGGAACACACAGCCCTCCAGAACACACACCAGCACTGCCTTCACATAAAAACACAAACCACACACCCACTTTCATGGAGGCTCTCAATAAAAATCTACCCAAACACCAGAGACTTCCAAGGCAGAAACACACACGACCACCATAGCACAACATTAATTATGAGACACACAACTCTCCTAAACCATGTGCCACTCAACCAAAGCCCCTAAGGCAGAACAGCATGCCCAACGCAGTAGTCATAGATGACTCAATAGTGAGGCACACTGATGTCTCACTCACTAGACTGAATAAGGAGAAAGTAACAGGTGCCAGAATCCACCACATAATGCGCGCACTCAGGTCCCTCAACAACAGGTATAAATATGACTCTGTCATTGTACATGGGGTGAATGACCTGAGATGTACCTCCCTGGACTACATGAAAAGGGACATAGAGGAGCTCTCGAATTATGTAGCCCAGGCAGTTATGACCCTAGCCCTGTGCAGCATCCTACCATCACTCAGAATGATACCACAGTACAAGCAGAAAATGATCGATTTCAACAATTGGTTAAGTTTCTGGTGTCATTCTAAGGGGCTCCAGTATCTGTCTGCCTGGGATGACATGATTGACAGACCTCGATGCTTTGCCAGAAATGGCCTGCATCTGTCACCCCTGGGCTTCCAGATACTGGCCAAGCCTCTTGCCACCCGTATGGTGCCTTTTTTAGGCGGTGTTCCAAAGATCAAATTACCACCGTAACAGCTACAAATAAATGAAATCAGAGGGTCATGCTGCTTAATGCTAGAAGTCTAAATCTCAAAATGCACTTGCTGGAAGCACTCCTTAAAATGGAGAACATCGACATTTGTGCCGTAACAGAGACCTGTTTCAAGGCAGCAGAAAGCTTCCCTGCACTGCCAAGGTATAACTCATTCCACACCTTTCTGCCCCAGAACTTGGACTGAAGCCCCAAAGGTGGTGGTGTTTCCATATTCATAAAGGATGCACACACCTCCAGACTGGTAGCCCAACATAGTGCATATGAGATACTTCAGGGGCAGCTAACACTGGGTAAGACAGCAATTCAGGTCATAGCCTGCTATAGGTTCCCAACCATGTCCTAAGACTCACACTCCACGTTCCGAAGCACCCTGGAGAATATTAAGGTCCAACCTAACACACTCGTACTGGGCAACTTCAGCTACCCCTCCATTAACTGGGAAAACTTTTCGTACCAATACACTTGCCCAACATTTCCTGGAATTCAGTAATTTCAATACCCTGGACCAGCTCATTCTTAACCCCACTAGAGATAGCAACATCCTTGACCTGGTCATTACTAACATGGGCTTCTGTTGCTCTACACCAATAGTCAACTCCTCCCTGTTTAGATCCGACCACAAACTAATCACCTTGGAAATCAACATCCCTCCCAAATCCCCCAACCCCCCCCCCTCCGCAAAGGTAACCACCATGAAAAACTTCTCCAAAGCTAACTTTGGGCTCCTAAAAACAGAGGTGCCTAACTTCATGGCACCCATGCAAATGGAGAATAGTTGTATGACCACCGAATCATACACTAATGCATGTACACAAATGCATGGATCTGGCCATACCCAATAGAACCAAGATGCTCTACTCCAAAAAAGGAAGCCAATCTGGTGGTTCCCTGCCATAAGCAAACTCTACAACAGAAGGAGGAAACTGATGCAGAATAAGGTGAAGTCCCAAGACTGGAAAACCTCCCTTATCAGTCTCAACAAAAAGTTGAGATCCCTCATCAAATCCTCTAAAGCTAGCTACAAAAACAGAATTGCAGCAGATAGTAAAGACAACCATAAGGCCCTCTTAGTTATGTAAAGAATATCCATGGCACTACCCAGATTTGCTCTGAGCTACTATGCAATGGTACCTCTTACACCGAGCTAACAGATATTGCCAATATACTGGCCGACAGATTCAGTGCCAACTTTACCCCCCCCCAAAAGGATCAGTCACAATACCAATAGATTGCCAGGCACCTGGTATTACTGCTGCACAGGTTAAAACAGCACTGTCCAAGGCCAAGAATACTGCTTTTATGGGACTTGACAATATCTCTGTCTGTGTTCTACATGAACTACAGCATGAACTGGCACCTCACCTGTGTGTGCCCTGTTCAATCACAGTCGCACCTCAGGCTTTGTCCCTACCGAATGGCGCACTGCTACAGTCATCCCTCGCCACAAAGCAGGAGTGACTACAGACCCTGGGAACTATCGCCCCATTAGCCTGACTAGTCTGATATGCAAAGCTATAGAATGCATCATCATGGACCTAATAAACAAAGGATATAGGGATTCTTTAAACTCTGGATCCCACACAGTTTTTTTTGTCAAGTGTAGATCACGACTGCTCAACTTTTAGTCAACTTCTTTGAGTCAGTCACCTGAGCTGTGGATGAAGGCAGTGTGGTTCATACTGCCTACCTTGATCTGGCCAAGGCCTTTGATACCATTCCCCATTCAGGAATCCTAGAAAAACTCACTAAGCTTAGCATCAAACCCTATATCACTAGGTGAGTTAGAAACTGGCTCACAGGTAGAACCCACAGTGTGAAAGTAGCTGACTCCAAGTCAGACTGCCGACCAGTCATGAGTGGCGTCCCACAGGGTTCAGTCCTGGGTCCTCTCCTGTTTGGTATCTACTTCTCTCAAGTCCAGGCCAGCACAAAGGGACTCTGGCTGACAAAGTTCGCAGACTATTGCAAGTTAGGAGCTATTATTAACTCACCAAGTAATGTTGACATCTTACAGAAAGGCCATGGCTTTAAGCTCAATACCAAAAAAATATGTCGTCATCCCCTTTGGGAAAAACCCGGTTCCCATGAAATTACCACACTGATGGTAGTCCATTGAACACAGAAGGTTTTATAAGCACAGCTCCTCGTGGTGTCCTGCAGAGTGATTCAAGCAGCAGGGAGCAAAAGAGTGACTTTTACTTGATATAAGTATAATTTTTGTGGCTTTTCTACTGTTTACTACCTAGCGACTGCATTTTCGTCTGTTTGCTACTGCATTTAAACTGATTTTTTGTGTCTAAACTGTTTTTTGCACTTTAAGTTTCCAATTGTTGCAAATTGTATCTGTAGGCTACGCACTCAAGTGCGCTAGCCGATTTAAAGCATTTATTGACTGTTTTTCTTCTCTGTTTCTGAAAAAAACAAAAAAAAAATATCTCTTGTTTCCCGCCTTACTGAACTAGAATAGTCCAGTATCAGAGTTTGCTGATCCCTGGGCTTTGTCTTGGTTCTTGTAACTGTTCCATATCCTTATTTGGAAGAAAGGAAGCTTCTTTGTTTACCAGTGGGAGTGGGAAGCACTGAGCAGCCTATTTGTCCATTTTGGAGTGGTATCAGCCAGAAACTAGTAGTCCATTGGCCATTTTGGGTCAATTCCTAGCTCTTTTCAACCTCCTGCTATAAAGCACGCTAAAGCGCGCCTTTTTAGCTTGTTATTAACTCAGCACAGCTCCTCGTGGTGTCCTGCAGAGTGATTCAAGCAGCAGAGAGCAAAAGAGTGACTTTTACTTGATATAAGTATAATTTTTGTGGCTTTTCTACTGTTTACTACCTAGCGACTGCATTTTCGCCTGTTTACTACTGCATTTAAACTGATTTTTTGTGTCTAAACTGTTTTTTGCACTTTGTTTCCAATTGTTGCAAATTGTATCTGTAGGCTACACACTCAAGTGCACTAGCCGATTTATAGCATTTAAAGCATTTATTGACTGTTTTTCTTCTCTGTTTCTGAAAAAAAAAAAACAAAAAACAAAAAAAAAATATCTCTTGTTTCCCGCCTTACTGAACTAGAATAGTCCAGTATCAGAGTTTGCTGATCCCTGGGCTTTGTCTTGGTTCCTGTAACTGTTCCATATCCTTATTTGGAAGAAATGAAGCTTCTTTGTTTACCAGTGGGAGTGGGAAGCACTAAGCAGCCTATTTGTCCATTTTGGAGTGGTATCAGCCAGAAACTAGTAGTCCATTGGCCATTTTGGGTAAATTCCTAGCTCTTTTCAACCCCCTGCTATAAAGCACACTAAGGCGCGCTTTAGCGCGGAGTTGCCACAGGAGCACACAAGAGCAGCGGCGGTTAATCAAGGTTAAACTATTCAGGCTACCTAAAGTCCACTCTTCATTTTTTCCCTTAGAACAGCTCTTCTTGAACTGTACTGCTAATCTAACCAGCCTATCCTCTATGTAAAAAGTTCAGCTCTACTTGATTCCTAAGTAGACTATTCTCTAGCTGTAAAGCCTAGCACTTGCTCCTAAAGTACTTTTTACTTGATATAGCACTTTTTATTATACATAGTACCCCACCAGCCTAAAACCCCTTTTTCGATCACCCACATCCCCCGAAGTCTTTTCAAACTCATCTACATAAAGTTTTTGTCTGTTCCTTCTAGCATGTCGAGGGATCAGTTGCTAGTGTCCTCTCCTGCTCAGCTGGTGAATCTGGGAATACTGAGGCAATGTTACAATTGCCTCATGTACACAGACAACCCTCTCCTTCTCCCACAAAACACAAATACATGCGAGAGATGCAACTATATAGCCAAACTGGAGGCTGAGCTCTCTCAACATAGGACTGGCAAGACCAGACAGGAGGAGAAGGTAACCACACACACCAAAAACCCAGTCTCACATAGTACTATCACAACTTCAAATCATACACATAAACACACAAAGACATACTCGGAGGCTCTGATCAAAAATCTACCAAAACAGCAGAGGCCACCAAAGCAGACACCCAAACAACTGCCACCACAGGACACAACACATGCAACACATAGACCACAAAGTCAGTGTGCCAAACAGTCACAGCCCTTAAGGCCAAACACAGTGCCAGACACACTCGTCATAGGTGACTCCATAGTCAGACACACTGACGTCCCGCTCACCAGATTGAGTAAGGAGAAGGTCACAGTAAGCTGCCTGTCAGGTGCTAAAATCCGCCACATAATGTAAGCACTCAGGTCACTCAACAGCAGGTACAAGTATGACTCAGTCATTGTCCATGCTGGTGTGAACGACTTGAGACGTACCTCCCTGGACTACATGAAAAGAGACATAGAGGAGCTCTCTGATTATGTAGCCCAGGCAGGTATGTCCCTGACCTTGAGCAGTATCCTACCTTCACCAAGAATGATGCCACAATACAGAGACAAGATGATCAGCTTTAATAATTGGCTTAAACTCTGGTGTCATTCAAAGGGGATCCAATGTCTGTCTGCCTGGGATGACATGCTGGACAAGCCACGCTGCTTCGCAAGGGACGGCTTGCACCTGTCACCCCTGGGCTTCCGGACATTGGCAAAGGCTCTTGCCACCCCCATAGTGCCTTTTTTAGGCAAGGCTCAAATTCTAAACCTACCACCCTAGAACACAAAAAAGGAAAAAAACTAAGGGTAATGCTGCTCAATGCCAGAAGTCTCAACCTAAAGATGCACACACTCGAAGCCCTTCTCAGTATGGAGAACATCGATGTCTGTGCTGTGACTGAAACCTGGTTCAAGGCTCCTGAGAGCACCCCGGCACTATCAGGTTTTACCTCATATCATGCATTCTGGCCGCAAAATCCAGCAACACCAAGAAAGGAGGGGGGTGTCCATATTCATCAAGGACACCCTCACCTCAAGGTTGGTGGCAACGCACGATGCATTGGAGACCATCCAGGTGCAATTAACCGTAGGCAAGACTGCTCTGCAATTTGTAGCATGTTACAGGCCACCCTCTCAAACTCAGGAGCCTCACACAGCTTTCCTGAAAACACTGGAGGGGATAAATGTATCTCCAAACACCATCATACTTGGTGATTTCAACTATCCGAATATAGACTGGGATCACTACTCAAGCCCCAACACTCTAGCCCAAAGGTTCCTAGAGTTCATAAACTCAAATGCCATGGAACAACTAGTCACCATCCCCACAAGAGGAGAAAACATACTAGATCTCATCATCACGAACATGGGGTCACAATGTTCAACACCGGAAGTATACCCCTCATTGGTGAGATCAGATCATAAACTAATCTCACTGGAAGTCCACATCCTGCCCCCACCCCAGATAAAAAAGACCACAGTGAAGAACTTCTCAAAAGCCGACTTCACACTTCTAAAGACTAGTGTGGTCTCTTTCAAGGCCCCCGAGCCAGCGGAAACCGCTGAATCACTTACAAATGCCTTCTACCAGCACCTCCAGGACTGCATGGATCAGGCAATCCCAAACAAAACAAAGACTCTTTGTACCAAAGGCAAGCGTCCAGTCTGGTGGACCCCAGCCATAAACAAGCTCTACAACAAGAGGAGGAAGCTACTACAAGATTGAGCAAAATCCTTAAAAGGGAAGACACCCTTGATCATTATAAGTAAAAAACTAAGATCTCTCATAAAATCATCCAAGGCAAATTTTGAGAGAAAAGTCGCTAAGGACTCAAAAGACAATCATAAGGCCTTTTTTAGCTATGTTAGAAACCTGGGAGGAAACTCCCAGATATGCTCAGAATTAGTTCAAAATGATGTAAAAATCACTGAACCTACAGACATTGCCAACATACTGGCTGACAGGTTCAGTGCAAATCCCCCCCTCCCCCCCCAAAAGGAGAGAGATCTATGCCAGAGGATTGTAGCCCCCCAAACATCTCAATTGCTCAGGTGAGAACTGCTCTCTCCAAGGCGAAAAACACAGCATCCATGGGACCAGATGGTGTCCCCAGTTGTGTGCTCCATGAACTCAATAAGGAATTAAACCTGCAGTTAGGGCAACTGTTTAATCTTAGCCTCACCTCAGGATACGTACCCAAGGAGTGGCGTACGGCAACTGTGGTCCCACTTCACAAAGGCGGTGCCTCCACCGACCCTGGAAATTACCGTCCCATCAGCCTGACAAGCCTGGTCTGCAAAGCTATGGAGAGGATCATAGTGGAACTCATAAATAAAGACATAGGGGACTTGCAGACATTGGATCCAACCCAGTTTGGCTTTGTCAAAGGCAGATCATGCCTTTTAAACTTGGTTGACTTTTTCGAAACAGTCACCAAGGCCATTGATGAGGGCAAGGCAGTCCACACAGCCTACCTTGACCTGGCAAAGGCTTTCGACACAATACCCCACTCGGGTATCATTGAAAAACTCACCAGCTTAAATGTAAACCCATACGTCACAAGATGGGTTGCAAACTGGCTAAGTGACAGAACCCACAGGGTCAGAGTTGCTGGCGCCATGTCAGACTCAAAGCCTGTCACAAGTGGTGTCCCACAGGGCTCAGTCCTGGACCCACTCTTGTTCGGCATCTACTTTTCAGACGTACAAGCAAACACAGGAGGATTATGGCTGACAAAGTTTGCAGATGACTGCAAACTGGGCGCCATAGTCGAAAACACATCTGACACAGATATCCTTCAGAAGGGTCTTATAGAAACGGATAACTGGTGCCAGAGCCATAGCCAAAAGTTAAACGCCAAAAAATGCATAGTCATACCCTTCGGGAAAAACAAGGTTACCCCTAGCTACCATATAGGTGGCAATCCACTAAGCACAGAAGAGGTTATCAGGGAACCGGGGACCCAGGTTGATAGTAACCTTTCATTTGACACTCACGTTGCCAAAGTAGTTAGGAAGACCTTCTACATTGCCCACCTGATCATGAAGGGATTCACATCCAGATCAAGGGAGGTCATCGTTCCCCTGTACTCATCACTCATCAGACCAATGATTGAGTACAATGCCCCATTCGGAATGTATCTGACCCGACACCTGCAGCAGTTGGAAAGGCCCCAAAAGTTCCTCACCAAAAGGATAAAGGGTCTCAAAAATGTCTTATGCTGCCCGACTAAAGGCACTCCAACTCTATTCAGTCGTTTACCGTCTGCTCAGAGGTGACCTGTGCCTGACAATACAAGGCCATGTCCAACCCGGAATTAATGAACATGCTTCACCTCAAAAAATCTAAACCCATCAGAACTACAAGGGCAAGAGACTTAAACCTTAACACGGTCATTAATAGGACGTGCTGGAGGGACATATTCATCACCCAGAGACTCCCTATGCTGTGGAACAAAATCCCGGTACATGTGAGGCAGAGCACCTCGCTGGCTTTGTTCAAGAGAAATCTTGACCAATGGATGGGAGATCGCAGGTATACCCCAGGGATTACCTCAGTGTCACTGCTTGACAGAGGCACAGCAAAATAATGGGCATCGTATCCTTCAAACTAAAGGGGTGGCGAAAGCCACAAAACTCTGGGCTAGGCTTATAAATGCCCTTGGGCAGATAGCCTAGTATGAACCTATGAACCTATAAGAGATCTGGGAACACAGGCTGACCGCATCCTCTCTTCTGACCACCACATTGCCACTGTGGTCAGAAAGTCTTTCTATGTAGCACATCTTATTACTAAGGGTTTTGCATCCAGGAAGAAATAGGTCATTGTCTCCTTCTACTCTTCCCTCATTAGGCCAGTCATTGAGTACAATGCCTCATTTGGCATGTACCTCACTAAACACCTCCAACAACTGGAGAGGCCAGAAAATTACCTCACAAAGAGGATCCTAGGCCTTAAACATGTGTCCTATATGGACGGACTCAACTGCAACTATTCTGTGTCTCATATCACGTACTTAGAGGTGATCAATGCTTGACTTACAAAGCCATGTCTGACCCAGCTCTGTTAGAAATGCTATATCTAAAGAAATCCTAATCTCTCCACACCCCATGCTCCAGAGACCTCAACCTCATTACCGCAATCAACAGAACATGCTGGAGGGACAGGTTCATAACCCAGAGACTGCCCATGCTATGAAATAGACTTCCCATTCATGTCAAGCAGAGCGCCTTACTGGCTCTGTTCAAAAGAAATCTTGATGAGTGTTTGGGAAATAGAAAATTCACCACAGGGATCAGTCTAGTGGCTTTACTCGACAGAGGCACTGGGAACTAAGGTCAGATGGCACGATGCCAGGGTAATCCTATGGGCTAGGCTTGTAAAGGCTCCAGGGCCATTAGCCTAGTACACACCTATGAACCTCTATAGAATATATTGTTATTTTTCTTGACGTAAACTCCTAAGTTTAGTGACAACCCTTTATGCTTTGTTGGCTAAGTAGTTATGGTAAAAGGTCTGGTGCTCTAGCATTATCAAAAGTAGTTGCTTTAACAGCAACTTTTCCAGATTCATACATATCATCTAAATACTCCTTTATTTTCCATTTAGCACTGTACAGATGTTCTTCGTGTTTCACTGTTGCAGTCATTACATTTAGGTAATCTGCTGGCAGGTTGGCCTGATTAATAAAGTCTTGGGTCCTGCGTCGGTTACTGTCTCTTCTTCCATGATGTCAGGTCGTCAGGGGTATAAAACATGCAGCCGACGCCATTTTCTTCAGTTGCTCTTGCCGCGCGGTGCCCGAAGCAAAAGCAGTTCACAAGTGCCGGTCGGTCGACTCCTGAGATTTTCATGTTAGAATTTCAGATCCGAAGTCTTCATTAAAAGCTAAGTACCCCGTTGGGGAAACTTTTTTCTTGCTCCAGACCGATGTCAGAAAAAGTTAATAATTGTATTTCTTGTGGGAAGCAAATACCTCATAAGGACTTTCATTCTTACTGTATTCCTTGCCTAGGCCCTGACCACGATGTTGCTAATTGTCGGTTTTGTGCTAGATTTAACCAACACACTATTAAGCATTGGTACGATTTTGCATTTCACTACTTTGGCAGAAGATTTAATTATACCATGTCATCGGATAGCCATCCGGCTACCGGAATTCACAAGAAACGCAAAGAAAAGGACAGGCATCCGAGGTCCAAAACCGACGACGAGGCTTCTTCTAAGCCAGTCGCCGGTTCTCAGTGAGGTGCTTTCGGAGCCCCTGATGCCCACTTCTTTAGAACCACAGGCCGCTACCGACTCCCACGTGGAGCCGAATAGGCGGAGACTATTCCTTCAGATGGGTCCGGAGCCGCTGAGCAGGCATCGGCTTCTGCGGGTGTTTTCAGGCCTACACAATTATATGGTAAAAGGATTTCAGCTTCAAAGGCAAAGACTATAGCACCTTTAAAGACTAAGAAACAAGTACAACAGTCCCATGGACAGGCCTCCATGCCCAAAAAACAGATGCTCAAAACGGCCGAAGACCTAATTACTTTGATCAGGGATTCCCATCCCCCTCCTGATAGGAGGCCTAGGCAAGAGACAGAATATGAATCTTCAGATCAGGTTTCCATTTTATCTGACTCCTCTTCTGATGAGGAATACTCTCTTCCTCCCTATGAGGATTCTGATGCTGAAGAATCTGTCCCTTCAGCCTCTCCTCCTGAGGATTATTCTTTTGGGGAAACTTTGCATACCATGAGGGAGCATTTCCACTGGGAGAGCCAAGATTATTCAGAATGTAAGAAAAGGCTCAGAGACTTCCTTTTACTTCCACAACACAGGCCCCTAGCTATTCCACCTGTGTTAGACATTGTAGATGATGTATTTTCAGAGTCCAGTCTGACCCCTGACTCCTTACCTCCAGCTCCTGTTAAGCCAGACAGATAATACAGGGTTCCTGACTCTCATAAATTTCTTTTCAAAAACCCTGCCGCTGACCCAGAAACTCTCTCTCAGGGTCCCAAAGGGGTCAAGGCTTCCACTGCAAAAACCCTACCCCCTCTGATAGGGATTCTAGGGCACTGGACAGATGGGGAAAAAATATTTACGCTTCTGCTACCTTGGCTATAAGGGCTTTAAATTGTTAGTTTCATATGCTTAAATATCAGCAATATATTATGTCACTGCTTAAACAGAAAATGTTGACAAATTCTGAATGTGCAGAAAACAAAGAATTGCAGGATTTATTGCATGCAGCTGAACAAGTTGGAAAGCATACTTTGCAATGTGGTTTTGATTCTCTGGAGGCCTCCTGCAGGGCAGCTGTTAGGGGTTCTGTCATTCGGAGGCATGCTTGGTTAAAGGAACAAAATCTACCTGATCATGTTAAAGCAAAATTATTAGATGCTCCACTACATGCTCCACTACAGCATGATACCTTGTTTGGTGTTAAAGCAGAAAAGGTGTTGAAGAAAATGGAGGACAAAGCTAAATCTATGCAAACAGTCAAGGATTTCTTACAGGTACAGCCTCCAAGATTTAGCAGACACTGGCCTACAAAAAATTGGCCCTTTCCAGTGTTAGGCCACAAAGGGGCAGATAGAGACACCCTAGAGGCAGATCCCAGCCCTAGGGTTCATACAGGTCTAAACAATGGGGTGCGTCTACCTCCAAAAGTGGAGAAGACAAATCACAACCATACAGGAAACCGTCCCAATGACTTCCCCCTACCTGCGCCAAGCACTTATCTTCTGGCAGCACCTTTAGGGGGAAAACTAGCACTTTATTCTCAAAATTGGCACATAATAACTCAGGACAAATGGGTCTTAGACATAGTGTCACAAGGCTACAAGTTTTACTTTCACACCCTACCAAGGGCAAACGGTTTGCCCGACCTGCCAAAAATTAATGGGCAGAGGCACAAAAACAAGTCTCATCCCTCATGGACATGAGGGCCATTCAGCAAGTACCAGAGCAAGAGCAGGGACAATGTTTTTATTCAAGACTGTTCTTGGTGCCCAGAAAGGACAAAGCTTGTTGACCAATACTGGACCTATCTATTCTAAACACATATCTGGATATACCAAAATTCAAAATGTTGACTCTACAGCAGTTTCTGGCCATGCTGGGCAAGAAGGCTTGGCTTGTGACTTTAGACCTAAAAGAGGCATACCTGCATGTCCCAATCAGACAATCATGCAGAAGATACTTAAGATTCATAGCTGCCTGAATGCACTACCAATTCTCTGCACTGCTCTTTGGCTTATCTACTGCGCCCCAGGGTCTTCACAAAATGTCTGGCTCCAGTAATTGCATTCTGCAGACAAAGAGGAATACAAATATATCCTTACTTGGATGACTGCCTCATTCAAGTAGAGAACAAGGACATTCTGCTACAGCATCTGGCGTTTATAAAAAGATTACTAACATGCCTAAGGTACACAGTCACCGAAAGGAAATCAAAACTAGTACCCTCTCAAGAGATAATATTCCTGGGTGCAAGCTTAAATACAGCTGCCCAGATGGCTTATCTCACGCCAGACAAACAAAGGCAACTGACTACTTATTTCAAACTGTTGGCAACAAAGGCCCAGTAATCTGCAAGAAAAATTCTGCAGACTTTGGGCTTCATGGCATTCTGCATTCTGCTAATTCCATATGCAAGACTGCATATGAGGAAACTTCAATGGTACCTAAAAAGTGTTTGGATTCAACATTGCCAAAGCCTGGAAACAATAATTACCCTCATTCCCTGCCTGCAACAGGAGTTTCGATGGTGGGCGAAGGCCTGTCACCACAACAAAGGACAGCCATTCACTTTACCCCCCAGTCAGGTAGACATTAACAATGGATGCATCAGATTATGCCTGGGGGGCCCACATGGTAGGAAGATGTATTCAAGGCAGATGGTCCGCAAACCAAATGCATCTACATATCAATCAAAAAGAGATGCTAGCTGTTCAGAATGCCCTGACAGCCTTCAAGGACCTACTTCATCTGGGACAACTACTGATAAAGCCAGACAATACTACGGTCATGCGGTATATAAACAAGCAGGGAGGCACTCATTCTTACCCCCTTTGCAGACTATCCATGACTTTGTGGGACACAGCATTGCATTACCAAGTACATCTGCAGGCACAATTCCTGCCAGGAAAAATAAATACTCTGGCAGGCGAACTAAGCAGAAACCTCATGTATCCCCACGAGTGGAAATTGGATCCACAAGTCTTCAGCATGATAACAAGGAACTGGGGATGCCCGGTCATAGATCTATTTGCCTCCCCTCACAACTGCCAACTAAAGAGATTCTGCACAAGGACTTATCACAGGCAAGCGTGGCAAGTGGATGGCCCTATCTTTCAGCTGGAAAAACTTAACAGTATATGCCTTTCCTCCACTGCCTCTCCTCCTCAAGGTACTCCTAAAGGTCAGACAAGAGAAGCCAAAAATTATTCTGATTGCCCCAGACTGGCCCCGTCAGCACTGGTACCCAATTCTAAGGAACCTGTCTCAATGCCCAGCCTGGACCTTACCTCAAATATCTCATCTACTGTCCCAACAAAATAATCAGATCCTGCACAGCCAACTCAAGACCTTAAATCTGGCAGCATGGCGGATAATGTAGTCATACAAAACACACCTCTCACTAAAGCAGTGATGGATGTCATTTTGGATGGCCAGGAGGCCTAGTACCAGAAAATCTTATGCTGGAAAATGGAAGAGATTCTATGCTTGGAACCAGGCACAAGGGATTGACACAGCTGTGCCAAATATTCCTCAGATTTTGCAATACTTTACTGAGATGCTGGACAAAGGCCTATCCTTTTCATCAATTAACATTCATGCCTTTGCCATTTTCAGCTCATTACAATACAGAGCCACAAATCTTTTCTCATCCTTTATTAAGGCAGTACCTCAGAGGAGCCAAAAACTTAAGGCCTCCAAGGAGATCACCAATACCTGCATGGGACCTCAGTTACGTCTTGGAAAAACTCACCCTGCCTACTTTTGAGCCAGCCGCTACACTGATATTAAGTTTTTATCTTGGAAAACAGCTCTGCTCCTAGCAATAACCTCTGCAAGACGAGTCTCAGAGCTACAGGCATTCATGGCTGTGGAACCTTTTATCATTTTTTATCCAGATAGGGTTTCTCTGAGAACAAACCCGACATTTATGCCTAAGGTCGTGTCCATTGTAGCCCTTAACCAAACTATTAATTTGCCTACCTTTTATCCAAACCCACAGAATAAGAGAGAGAATTCTGCATTCTTTGGACATACACAGGCAGCTACACTTCTACTTGAACAGAACCAAAGCTTTCAGAAAGACTGAGCAATTACTAGTGGCATATGCTGCAGGATCACAAGGAAAGGCTATCTCAAAGCAGACTATTTCAAAGTGGATAGGCCACTGCATTCATTTCTGCTATTCACAACATGGCAAACCAGTGCCTAAGGCTATTAGGCCACATTCAACCAGAGCAGCAGCCACTTCAGCATCCTTCCTCAGAGGAGTACCAGCCAAAGACATTTTAGAAGCTGCTACCTGGAGTTCAGTGCACACCTTTACAAAGCACTATCATTTACCACTCTACTGTAAGTCCAGGGCAGGCTTTGCCACTGCAGTTCTGCAGGGCCTCATAAGCCGCTCCTAATCCTATTTATCTCCAGCCTCCCAACCATAGCTTTGGGATTCAACCCAATTGTAATGACTGCAACAGTGAAACACCATGAACATAATATGGTTGTGTACACTTACCATAAATGTAGATGTTCAAGTGTATTCACTGTTGCAGTCCAGGTTACCCACTCGCCATCCCCCATATATTTGCTGGAACTTATCTGTACTTCTCTAATCTATACAACCTATGTGGTGTATTTGCTTGTAGATGAAGGCAAAATTTACTTTGGTGCATGCATGCTTTATTGACATATGTTTAGCCTACCCTTTTGGGGGTACCTGACATCTGGAGCAAGAAAAACTGAAGAAAATGGCGTCGGCTGCATCTTTTATACCCCTGGCGCACTGACGTCAGGGAGGAGGTGACAGCAACCAACGCTGGACCTAGACTTTGGAATTCAGGCCGACTGAGGGTAGCCTGCCAGCAGGATAACCCAGATGTTCATCGTGCATACAGCTGCAGTCATAACAGATGGGTTCTCCTGCCGTCAGGCGGGTCCTCGGTCGGCCGAATTCCAAAGTCTAGGTCTGGCGTCGGTTGTCATCGCTTCTTCCCTGACAGTGCGACAGGGGTATAAAAGAACCAGCCGACGCCATCTTCTAAAGTCTTTCTTGCCGCGTGGTGCCCGAAGCAGAAGCAGTTCGCAAGTGCCGGTCGGCCAGCTCCTGAAATTATGAAAATTTTGCAACCGAAGTCTTCTTAAAAGCTAAGTACCCCATTGGGGAAACTTTTCTTGCCTCAGACCAATGTCAGACAAAGTTAATAATTGTATTTCATGTGGGAAGCAAATACCGCATAAGGATTTTCATTCTCTCTGTATTCCTTGCTTAGGCCCAGACCGTAACGTCTCGGTCTGTCGTTTTTGTGCTACATTCAACAAACGCACCATTAAGCGTCGGGCGGAGTTCGCCCAGCATTATTTTGGCAAAAAATGTAACTATATTATGTCGTCAGATACTCAGACTCCAGTTTTGTCTAAAAAAACGCAGAGATAAGGACCGACACACGTGGTCCGGTTCTCAGCGAGGCGCCTACGCAGCCACTGACTACCGACGACACTTCTTTGGCGGTGTCTTCTGTACCCGAGGTCGCAGGCTCCTCAGCCCACACCCCGACTACAGATATCGAAGCCACTCTTGGTGGTGAATCTCAAAATGTAGACAGGTCTGCCTCCTCTCAAGGTGTCTTCAGACCTTCCTCTTCTTTTTCCTTCAAGGCTTTCACTAAGTCTAAAGCAGCCATGCATTCTAAGAGACTAGCTACACAGGGCCCATTTCCAGGCCCCATGCCTAAAAAACAGATGCTTAAAATGGCTGAGGATTTAATTACTCTTATCAGGGTTTCTCAACCCCCCCCCCCGGACAAAAGGCCCAGAGTGGAGGAAGAATCCCCCTCCTCTGACCAGGCCTCCATTATATCAGAGCACTCTGATGAACAGGAACATTCTTACTCACCTTTTGAAGATTCTGATGCAGAGGAGTCCATTCCCTCTGTCTCCCCTCCTGAGGATTACTCATTTGGGGAAACCTTGCATACCTTAAGGGAACACTTCCACTGGGAAGGCCAAGAGTACTCAGATTCCAAGAAAAGGCTTAGGGATTTTCTCTTGCTACCTCAGCACAGGCCTTTGGCTATACCTCCTGTCTTAGACATACTAGATGACGTGTACTCGGAGGCCTGCCTTAACCCGGATTCTTTACCTCCAGCCCCAGTCAAGCCTGACAGGTACTACCGGGTTCCTAACTCACACCAATTTTTATACAAAAGCCATGCGGCTGACCCAGAAACTATCTCACAGGGCCCCAAGGGAATTAAGGTCTCTACTGCTAAAAATCCATTACCTTCCGAGAGAGATTCCAGATCCTTAGAAAGGTGGGGAAAAAAGGTATATACCTCGGCCACCTTAACCATGAGGGCATTAAACTGCCAGATCTGAAGTAGTTACTTCATTTGCTGTGCAACCTGTGGGTATCGGATCCCATCTCGGATCCGAGCCGGCAGCTTTCCAAGCTACAAGATCTGAGCTCCTAGCTCCTCCCCCTACCCATAATCCCCAAGCTGTTTGCTACATTACCCCAGATTGTTTTTTGCCGCGGCTGAAGCAGCTACTTTTGAAGAGCTCCTTGGCTTTTTGGTGAGATTGAACCTTTTTCTTCTTTTGTAAAAAAAAAAAAAAAATTTTTTCTTGTGTGAGAGTGTTTAGTTTCTTGGGTTAGTTAGCGAAAGTTTAGTTAGTTAGGTACCTTTGTTCCCCCTTTCTAACTAGATGTCCTTCAAGGATGCATCTGCAGTCATAACATATGGGTTGTCCTGCCTCAGGCAGCCCTTCGGTCGGCCGGATTCCAAAGTCTGGGTCTGGCCTCGGCTGATGTCGCACATTCCCTGACGTCAGAGCGCCTGGGGTATAAAGGCATCAGCCGACGCCATCTTCCTCAGTCTTTCTTGCCGCGCGGTGCCCGAAGCAGAAGCAGTTCGCAAGTGCCGGTTGGCCAGCTCCTTTGATTCAGCTACCGAAGACTTCGAAAAAGCTAAGTACCCTGTTGGGGACTCTTTCTTGCCTCAACCGATGTCAGATAAAGTAAATAATTGTTTAACTTGTGGGAAACAAATACCTCATAAGGATTTCCACTCTTACTGCCTCCCTTGCTTAGGCCCGGACCACGACGTCTCGGCCTGCTCTGCCTGTGCTTCCTTCAACCGACGAACGCTTAGGCGTCGGTCGGAGTTTACAGAGGAATATTTTGGGGCTAGTTTTGCATATATAATGCCGTTGGAGACTCAGACTTCACATGTAGTTAAAAAAACGGAAGGACAAGGACCAACCCTCGCGGCCCGCAGTTTCGGCTGAAACCTCGGTCAGGCCTACCGTGAGTGTCTCGGTTTCGGCTGAAACAGAGTCCTCGGTGCTTCCTGTTGCCGAAATCTTACAACCGACTACCTCAGCCTCAGTGGCTCCGGCCGAGTCGGTTATTGAACTACCTACGGAAACAGGTGTCCGGGACATGTCCGACACCATTCCTTTAGACAAGGCCACCCCTGCACGTGGTGCAGCCAGACCACTGCATCCATGTCCATTAAGGCCTTCTCTAGGGCTAAAGCTGCCAAACTTGCCAAAGCTTTGCCTCCCAAGTCTACCTCTCAGAGGCCTTCTACCAGCACTCAAATTCTCAGCCTAGCAGAGGATCTTATCTCCTTAATTAGAGGTTCTCAACCTCACCCGGACAGGGGCTCTCTTCCACCTCCAGACAAAAGGCCCAGGGTTGAGCCCTCTGACCCCCACTCTTCAGATGAGTCTACGGATGAATCTGTGTTGTCAGAGCACCAGCAGGAGGCTTATTCGGCCTACAAGGATTCTGATGCTGAAGAATCTATCCCTTTGGCCTCCCCTCCTGAAGAGTTTTCTATGGTGAGACACTGCATTCTATAAGAGAACATTTCCAATGGCAGGGCCAGGAATTTTCTGATTCCCGAAAAAGATTAAGGACCTTTTTGCATTTACCTCAGCATAGGCCTTTGGCTATACCTCCTGTTTTGAATGTTATTGATGATGTGTACTCTGATGCTAGTACAGCCCCTGATTCTCTCCCTCGGGCTCCTGCCAAACCTGATAGGTACTACAGGGTCCCGGATTCTCATTTTCACCTGTACAAGGCCCACACTGCAGACCCAGAAACCGTTTCACAGGGCCCAAAAGGGGTTGCAGCTGCCACTGCTAAAAATCCTTTACCTTCTGAAAGGGAATCTAGAGCCCTAGAGCAATGGGGAAAGAAAGTTTATACTTCTGCAACTCTTTCTATGAGGGCATTAAATTGTCAATTCCATATGATTCAGTACCAAGAGTATTTGTTAGATGAATTGTATAAGAAACTTTCCTCCTCTGAGCCCCTTGACCGTAAATCACTTCAGGATCTGGTACATAACTCACAGCAGGTTAGCAACCATTTTTTGCAATGTGGTTATGATGCGCTGGAAGCTTCATGTAGGTCAGCAATGACAGGGGCAGTTATACGAAGGCATGCTTGGTTGAAGGAACAGTCTCTACCGGACCATGTTAAAGCTAAGCTCCTGGATGCTCCAATGGAAAAACAAAAATTATTTGGTTCCACAGCCCAGGAGGTCTTAAAGAAGTTTGAAGAAAAGGCAAAATCTGTCCAAACAGTCAAGGACTTTCTGCAGGTACAACCACAGAGATTCAGCAGAAATTGGCCTACTAAGAATTGGTCCTTTCCGGACTCAGAAAGATCACAGAGAGGCAGGAACAGGCATACCAGAGGTAGAGGGCAAGCTAGAGGCCACTACAGAGGCCGTCAGTGGCAGCCACCAAACCAGAGAGGTAGTGCAGGAACAGCAACAACAACTGCTAAACCAGGACAAACACAATGACTTCCTTTTGACTCCGCCAACCAGGGCTCAATTAGAAGCACCATTGGGCGGAAAGCTTTCTTTATTTTCAGAAAATTGGCATTACATTACAAGGGACTCATGGACACTGCAAATAATAGACAAAGGCTACAGGTTCCATTTCCACACATTGCCAAAAAGAAAAGGAATGCCAGCCCTGCCACCAAATCAGAGGGCGGAGGCTTTGAAGCAAATCACCAAATTACTACAAATGAAAGCCATAGAGAAGGTTCCTCTCTCAGAACAAGGCCAAGGTTTTTATTCAAGGTTATTCCTTGTTCCAAGGAAAGAAAATCAATGGAGGCCTATTCTCGATCTGTCCGCACTGAACACTTACCTCATTGTGCCGAAATTCAAGATGCTGACCCTACAGCAGCTTCTTCCCATGCTGGGCAAGGAGTCTTGGCTGGTGACTCTAGATCTCAAGGAGGCATACCTGCATGTTCCCATTCGACAAAGTTGCAGAAGACACCTCAGATTTCTTGCAGGATCAGAGCATTATCAATTCTCAGCATTGCCCTTTGGCTTATCTACTGCGCCCAGAGTATTCACGAAATGCCTGGCATCAGTAATTGCACATTGCAGACTTCAGGGGATTCAAATCTACCCATATCTGGACGACTGCCTGATGCAAGCGGACAGCAAGACAAATTTGTTAAAGGACTTGGACTATGCCATCCAGCTATTACAGGCCTTGGGATACACAGTCAACATCCAAAAATCAAGACTTGTTCCATCCCAAAGGATAACCTTTTTGGGTGCAGATCTAGATACATCCACCCAAATGGCCTTTCTCACAGAAGAAAAACAGAAGTAACTTCCAGATTACTTCAAGAATCTGACAAGACAAACTCAGCTAACTGCAAGGAAAATCCTGTAGGCCCTGGGTTTCATGGCGTCCTGCATAATACTAATTCCACAAGCCAGGCTACATATGAGAAGATTGCAATGGTACCTAAGGAGTGTATGGACTCAGCACAGTCACAGCTTAGAAACTCTGATTCCAATCATACCTTGCCTTCAAAAGGAATTCCTGTGGTGGGCTCAAGCCTGCCAGACCAACAGAGGGTTGCCTTTCTTCAAACCAAAAGCAAACCAAACCATCACCACGGACGCTTCAGACCGAGGTTGGGGAGCACACATGGAAGACAAATGTATCCAATGGCCATGGTCTCAAGGGCAGCTTCAAATGCACATAAACCAAAAGGAAATGCTGGCAGTGATACATGCAATCGAGGCTTTCAAACCTTTCCTTCAACAAGGCCACCTGCTAATAAGGACAGACAACACCACAGTTATGTGGTACATAAACAAGCAAGGAGGCACGCACTCCTACCCTCTATGCAGACTGGCTATGAATCTATGGGATCTTTGTTTGAAACACAATATACAACTACAGGCCCAGTTCGTGCCAGGGAAAGACAATACTCTGGCGGACAGCTTAAGCAGAACTACCATGGATGCACACGAATGGATGCTGCACCCAGACATCTTCTTACTCATAACACAGACATGGGGAAGGCCCGAGATAGATCTGTTTGCCTCACCCCACAATCATCAACTGAAAATTTTTTGCACAAGGACATACCATCCACAAGCATGGAAGGTGGACTCTCTTTCAGCTGGAAAGCCCGAAAAGTCTATGCTTTCCCACCAATCCCATTAACGTCCAAGGTTTTACTGAAGATCAGAGCAGAACAGCCAAAAGTGATCCTGATGGCTCCAGACTGGCCAAGGCAGCATTGGTACCCACTGTTGAAGAGCTTGTCACAGACAAAACCGTGGCCTCTCCCATTATGGCCTCTTCTTCTGACACAGAACAATTACAAGATCCTACATCCCAACCTAAAGACCTTGCAGCTAACTGCCTGGAGAATACCATGACTCCTTCCCAGGACAGCTTATCCCAGAGGGTAAAGGACATTATTATGGAAGCTCGCCGCCCTTCCACAAGGAAGGCATACTCAGCAAAATGGAAAAGATTTCTCATTTGGAACACAACAAAAGGCCTTGATGTGACAGTGATAAACATGTCGCATATACTGGAATACTTAGCAGAATTGTTCCACAATGGCCTGCCTTATTCTTCCATTAAAATACATGCCTCAGCAATTTCAGCAGAATACAATGTAAATCCTCCTGTCTACTCGCATCCTCTCTTAAGACAATTTCTCAGAGGAATCAAAAACATCAATCCTCCAAGGAAACCACCCTTACCTACTTGGGACCTCAACTTTGTGCTGGAAAAACTAACACTTCCTCCATTTGAACCAGCAGCATCGGCAGATCCACAGTTTCTATCCTGGAAAACTGCATTCCTTCTGGCCATAACTTCAGCAAGAAGAGCATCTGAGTTACAAGCTTTAATGGCAGTGCAGCCATTTCTTATTTTTCATCAGGACAGAGTTTCATTAAGAACCAACCCAACTTTTATGCCAAAGGTGGTATCTAGAGTATCTTTGAACCAAGCAATTCATTTGCCTACATTCTTCCCAAATCCACAAAATAAAGGGGAGAAACTTCTACACACTCTGGATATCCACAGACAATTACGCTACTATTTGGACAGAACCAAAAGTTACAGAAAGACTGACCAACTGTTTGTAGCTTATGCTGCTGGGACACAAGGAAAAGCAATTTCCAAACAGACAATCTCAAAATGGATAGGAAATTGCATTCGCTTTTGCTACTCCTTTCATGGAAAGACTTTTCCTGTGAATATTAGGCCTCATTCCACGAGAGCCACAGCCACCACTACAGCCTTCCTAAGAGGGGTGGCTACCAAGGACATTTTAGAAGCTGCTACATGGAGCTCCGTGCATACTTTTGCCAAGCATTACAATTTACCCTTATACTCCAGATCCAGAGCAGGTTTTGCTACTGCAGTCCTGCAGGGTCTCTTAACTACACCATCATTTTCTTAGTACCTCCTCCCCCAGATTGGCTATGGTATTCTACCCATATGTTATGACTGCAGATGCATCCTTGAAGGACATAGTACAGTTTTGTACCTACCATAAATGTAGATGTCCGATAGGTATGCATCTGCAGCCAGGTTTACCCTCCCTCCTTCCCCTCTGTGGTATTCCTAGGGTGCTTACCCCTTCATTAGCTAGCTGGGGGAATCTGTTATGGTGTATTTGTTTGTATATAGATATATCTATATGTATATATTTTTGCATTATGTTTGGAATTTTTTGGCATTTTATCCAAATTTAGCCGTCATAGAGGGCACCTGGCATCTGGGGCAAGAAAAACTGAGGAAGATGGCGTCGGCTGATGCCTTTATACCCCAGACGCTCTGACGTCGGGGAATGTGCGACATCAGCCGAGGCCAGACCCAGACTTTGGAATCCGGCCGACCGAAGGGCTGCCTGAGGCAGGACAACCCATATGTTATGACTGCAGATGCATACCTATCGGACATCTACATTTATGGTAGGTACAAAACTGTACTTTTTTTTTTTTCTGTTAGTTCCCGCCTTTCACCCTCCCCCCCTCTTAGTGTTTGGGTGTGTTTTTTGGTGTGAGTGGTGTTATGGCTGAAGGGCCTAAGGCGGTGTTCTCAAAGTGTACTGAGTGTGGCCATAAGCTTTCGCCGGCGGATGGCCACACTCAGTGCGTTTTATGCTTGGGTCGGCCCATTTGTCATCGGCCTGCACAATCTGCGCAGCCTTTAATCCCCGAGCTATTAGGGACAGGAAGAACAAGCTGATTCTGGCGGGCTTGTTGCCTCAGGAATCAGCTTCTTCTTCCTCCCCCTCTCAGGCACAGGGTGTCTCCACAGCCCTCGTGCCTTCTGGGCCCCCGACTCAACCTGGGACTCAACCTCCCTCTTTGGGTTTGAGTTCGGGGGATTCAGGTACCTCCACTATGGTGGAGAAAAGACACAAAGACAAGGGACATAAGTCCCACAAAAGGCAGGCTGAGACTCAACCCTCAGCCCCGCCGTCTAAGCTGACTAGGTCTCCCTCAAAGGGCTATGGATCCTCCCCCTCTCGGCTCCGTTCACCTCGTTTTTCTCTGGAGCTGGAGGAGGAGGATCGGTCTCCTTTGAGGTCGTCGAGGCGACCCTCCCGGCCCGCCTCGACGACTTCAAGATCAACAAGAAGCCTCACTGAAGCAGATATGGATCGGATGATGCGCCGATTCATCCAGACCCAAATGCAGATGGGGGTGCTCTCCCCCCCCCAGCATGGCCCCCATATTTGCTCCGATTACTCCTTTTGTGACCCGTTTTCGGGTCTCGGAGTTATCTGATCCGGGCCCTTTCGGAACCGGGGATTCATCGGCGCCTATAGCTCTGGTCACTTCGACGCCGACTGTGACTTCGAGTTCGGATCCGAGCTCTCGGGGCCGAGGGCTGAGCATTGGATCCGGGGGAGCTGGTGTGTCTTCGGCTCCATTGGGTTCGGAGCACATCTCTCTCAAGGCTCCGGCTGCATCGGCTCTGACCCCGATCCCTACCTCGGAGCTGAGGAGATTGCTCTCTGAGCCTGGCAAGAGTAGCTCTCCTTCGGCTTTTGAGGTTGTGGAGAGGGTACTGTCGAGGACCTCCAGGTCCCCGGACCGGGCGTCGGATCCTCCCGTACCCCCGCTGCATGTGGGTCTATCATCCATCATCTGACCATCGGGACAGCCTGCTCAATCCCTCCAGTTGGTTCCCTTAGAGGAACAGGACCCCGTTGACGAGCCCTCTTCGGACAGTCCCACCGAGGAGATCCCTCGAAAATGTCGGTGCAAGAGGAGGCACCTGGACTCCCCCGAGTCCGTCACAACCGACACGTATTTAGATGAAGGGGAAAGTTCCCCAAGGTCACCCCCCGAGGATGTCTCCTTCGGAGACATCATGGAAATGTTGTGTATTAGAGGGGGGTGGTCTGCCCAAAAACCCTCCACAGATGAATCCGAGTTCTTGGATGCATTTGAGGCAGGCCCTTCTACCTCCTGGGTGTCCCCCCTGGTAGACCTCATTACTACCAGGGCGTGGAAGGAGCCCGACACCGTGGAGCCTATCCCGAAGCGACCTGACAAGATCCTTAGCCCCCCAGTGGATAGATTGTCTTGGGCCAAGGGAACCCCAGTAGATGCCATGCTGGTGGCGGCTGCCACCAATTGAGAACTCGCACAGGAGAGTTCTTCGGTTCACCCGCTAGATAAGGAATCTTGAGCACTGGACTGCATTGGGAATCGGATGTTTAGTTCAGCGACCTTTTCTGTAAGGGCACTTAACTACATGGCACATACCATTAGGCTGCAACGAGACTTAATTAAGGAATACGCTGCAGCCCCCCCCCGGAGTCCATGTCGGTCGAGGACAAAAAAGTTTTCTCGACTCATATGGCCACTCTAAAATCCATCTCTAACACGTCCATGCGTCTACTCTCCCATGCCATGGAGGGAGCCGCTAGGGCCAGCGGAGCCGGGGTCATCTTGCAACGTCACTCCTGGCTCCGTCTTTGCGATTTCGCAGATCCCTTCAAGGCGTCCTTCGCGAAAGCACCCTTTGACGGATCTTCGCTCTTCGGCAAGACCGTTCGCGAGATGCTGGTCCAAAGCGAGAAGGATGGGAAGACGCTGTCTGCCATCGGGTCCGCTTCTCTAATCCCCAACCATCCTTTTCTAGGAATCAGAGGGGACAAAAGAAGCTGTGGTTCCGTAAGTCCCAGCAATCCCATCCGGGTTCGGACCTCTCATCCTCTAGAGGCAGAGGAGGACAAGGAGGACGCAGGCCCAGAGGCAGAGGGGGACCACGTAACTTCGGGTCCAGGGAACCCTTCCCGGATAGACCCGCGCAGCAGCCCTGGGGCTTACCCGGCTGTCCCTCTTTGGAGGCAGTCGGGGGGCGGTTGTCGGAGCACCTGTCAAACTGGGAGTCCATTACGACAGATCGATGGGTGCTCCACATCATATCCAGAGGTTAAACCATCCCCTTCATAACCCACCCTCCCTCGACCAGACACCTCCCCCGATGTTCCACCTGATCGAAGGGAGGCAGCAGCTTCAGAAATTCTGAAGTTGCTAGAAAAAAGAGCCATCCAGCCCGTCCCCCCAGACCAGTCTGGATCGGGTTATTACTCCAGGTTCTTTTTAGTGCCAAAAAAGACTGGGGAACTCAGACCCATTCTAGACCTCTCTGCTTTGAACCTGTTCATTCCCAAAGAAAAGTTCCGGATGGTCACCCTCCAATCTATTCTCCCCCTTCTGCGGCAGAACGACTGGATGTGCTCGATAGACCTCAAGGATGCGTACTACCACATCTTGATGTACAGACGATCCAGAAGGTTTCTCTGCTTCCGGCTGGGAGCCAGTCATTACCAGTTCAGGGTTCTCCCGTTCGGCCTCACCTCAGCTCCCAGGGTGTTCACCAAGGTCATGGCAGTGGTTGCAGCCCACCTGAGACTTCAGGGCATTCAGGTCTTCCCGTACCTAGACGACTGGCTTCTTACCGCCACCAACAGGCATCAGCTCTGCCTGGCAAAAGATTATGCTCTGACCCTTGCCCAGAGCTTAGGCATCTCTGTAAACCTCCAGAAATGCTCTCTTTGCCCCGTACAGGTCCTGGAGTTCATAGGGGCCAAGTTAGATACCCGCATTTCTTGAGCAATGCTAACTGCGGACAGGATAAACAGCTTGTCGTGTCAGGTGCTAATTCTTCTTCAAAGCCCGGCTTCGAAGGCGGAATTAGTTCTGAGGACACTAGGATCTATGGCAGCAGCGATCAGTCTCGCCCTTCACGCGCATCTGCGAATGAGGATTCTGCAGTGGACCCTTCAAGTTCAATGGTCCCTGCTGCTCCATCCCTTGAATACTCCGATTCCCCTAAGCAGAGTTTGCAGGCACTCCCTTCTTTGGTGGCTCCACGCCCCAGAGCTGAAAGAAGGGAGGCCTTTTGTTGTCTTTCCCCCCCAAGCCACGCTGACCATGGACGCTTCTCGCCTCGGGTGGGGGGGGGGCATTGTTCGGGCAGAACCGTCCAAGGCACGTGGACTCCCCTGGATACTGCTTTGCATATCAATGTCCTAGAGATGAGGGCGGTGCTTCTAGCGTTGCAAGCTCTCCACAGCCTTCTACCTCTGGGGACTATTGCAATCCAGACAGACAATATGTCAGTGGTCTGGTACATAAACAAGCAAGGAGGAACCAGGTCCTACCCACTTTGCCGGGTGGCTATGAGAGTGTGGGAATGGGCGATATCCACCATCCGCTTTCTGGTAGCAACGCACATTCCGGGTCGGTCCAACATTTTGGTGGACAAACTGAGCATAGTGATTCTCACTCCGTACGAGTGGTCTCTCAATCCATCAGTTGCAAAGCAGATCTTCCGCAAATGGGGTTGGCCTTGCTGCGATCTTTTTGCTTCTCCCTTAAACACAAAATGCAGCAAGTACTTCGCAATACTTCCCCCCGAAGGGGAGAATCCCAGAGACGCTCTAGTTCATCCTTGGCCGTCCAGTCTACTGTATGCCTATCCACCCCTTCCGCGCATGACCAAGTTCATACAGAAAGCCCGTCGGTTGGGGAGCAGAGTTATCCTCATAGCCCCATTCTGGCCTCGCCAGATCTGGTTCCCGTACCTGCGGTCTCGCAGTGTATCTCCGCCATGGATACTGGATCCCATTCCAGACCTGATTTCACATCCGGCGGGATTACAAACCCTGAACCTGGTGAACCTCAAGCTTGTGGCTTGGTTGCTCCAGTTCCACTGATGGCTAGGACTCCCGGTATCTCATCTCCTGTTAAGGCCATTCTAGTCGCAGCACATAATCCGACTACTAGGAAGATTTACTACAGCAAATGGAAACGCTTCTCTGTCTGGGCCAAAGATAGAGGCCTGGATCCATTTACAGTTCCTATTCCTAGTATTCTAGACTTCCTGTCTCTGATATTCAGACAAGGAGCAAGTGCCTCAACAGTTAAGGTGCAATTGGCAGCCATCTCCCATTTCCATGTGGGAGACGGACTAGGATCTTTGGCTTCTACAAAATTATGTAAAACCTTCTTACAGGGCGTTTTCCTCTTGAAGCCTCCGGTGAAAGTGGTGGTGCCTCCATGGTATTTGGCCTTAGTCTTACAAGCCTTGACAGGCCCACCCTTTGAACCCGCGGCTTCGGTTCCATTAAAGTTCTTGCCCTGGAAAACAGCCTTTTTGGTGGCCATTATTTCAGCCAAAAGGGTGTCAGAACTTCAAGCCTTATGTATGAAGCATCCTTATTTCATTTTTCATAAGGATAGAGTGTTCCTCAGGACTAATCCGTCGTTCTTACCTAAGGTGGCTTCGGAGTCAAATATCAATCAATCAATAAACTTACCCGTGTTCTTCCCAAACTTTCAGTATAAAGGAGAATACACATTGCATAAATTGGATGTGCACAGACAACTGCGTTTCTACCTGCACAGGACTAAGGATTTTCGCAAATCGGACCATTTGTTCGTGTCATTTGCTAAATCAGCCATGGGTAAGGCCATTTCTAAAGTGACTGTAGCAAATTGGATTTGTCAATGCATAGTCCACGGGTACTTATCTGCAGGCAAACTGGTTCCTACGGGAATTCGCGCTCACTCTACGAGGGCTGTGGCCACCTCTGCAGCCTTCTGGTCTAGGATCCCCTTGGATGACGTATGCTCTGCAGCTACCTGGTCCTGTTCACATACGTTTATTTCTCGTTATAAGTTGGATATGGTATCGAGAGGTAGGGCTTCCTTTGGCTCTGCGGTGCTTCGGAATATCCTTCCATAGGCTGCCCAGGGTTTCTCCCTAGGTAGCTGGGGACTCTGTCCCACAGGTTGCAGAGCAAATGAAGTAACTACTTCAGATAAAGAAGTTATGTACTCACCATAACGTTCCATCTGAGTAGGTACTTCATTTGTTTGCAACCAACCCCCCCCCCCCTGCCATCCCCCGAACCTTTCAGGATTCCTATCACCAAAGAGATCTTGTTCTGCCTTAGGACAGTTTATCTGGTGTTGCTTCCTCTATCAAAGGTAGGAGTTGTGTAAGAGGCAAAAAAATTCGATCTGAGGTAATGTAGCACATAACAGGGGATTATGGGTAGGGGGAGGAGCTAGGAGCTCGGATCTTGTAGCTTGGAAAGCTGCCGGCTCGGATCCGATACCCACAGGTTGCAGACAAATGAAGTACCTACTCAGATGGAACGTTATGGTGAGTACATAACTTCTTTTTCCATATGCTAAAGTACCAACAGTTTCTGTTATCACAATTGAGAAGTAAAATGTCACAACCTGAACCACCAGACTTGGAGTTGCAGGATTTGATGCATAGTGCAGAACAAGTGGGTAAACATACCTTGCATTGTGGTTTTGATGCTCTAGAGGCCTCATGTAGAGCTGCTGTTACAGGATCAGTGACACGTAGACATGCCTGGCTCAAGGAACAAACCTTAACAGATCATGTCAAAGCTAAATTGCTAGATGCTCCTCTTCAAAAGGATGTATTATTTGGTGTTAAGGCTGAGGAGGTATTAAAGAAAATGGAGGAAAAGGCTAAATCAATGCAAACAGTGAAAGATTTTCTACAGGTACAACCTCCACGCTTCAGTAGAAATCGGCCTTCCAAAAGTTGGTCCTTTCCAACCACGGACAGACCCCAAAGAGGTAGATACAGGCACCCGAGGGGCAGAGGGTAATCTCAAGGATCGTTTAGAGGCAGACAATGGCAAACTCCTACACAAAGAGGTGGTTGAGGATAGTTTGCAGCCATTCAGAAAGCAAGCCCAATGACTTTCCCCTTTGCATGCCAAGCAAGGCTCAAATGGCAGCACCCTTAGGTGGAAAACTGGCATTATTTTCAAAAAATTGGCATATTGTCACAAAAGACAAATGGATCCTGGACATTATAAACAGAGGCTACAGATTCCATTTTTGCACCCTTCCAAAAATGAGAGGCATGCCAAACCTGACACACCATCAAAGGGCAGAGGCACAAAGACAAATTTCAGATCTCATGGACATGAAAGCTATTCAAGAGGTACCAACTCACGAACAGGGTCAAGGTTTTTATTCCAGACTATTCCTGGTACCAAGGAAGGGAAAAGATTGGAGACCTATTTTGGACCTATCCATCCTAAACACATTTTTACTCGTACCAAAATTCAAGATTCTCACTTTACAGCTGCTTCTTCCCATGCTGGGCAAGGAGTCTTGGCTGGTAACATTGGACCTCAAGGAGGCATACCTGCATGTCCCAATCAGACAAAATTGCAGAAGATACCTCAGATTTCTTGCAGGTTCAACCCATTATCAATTCTCTGCATTGCCCTTTGGCTTATCTACTGCGCCCAGAGTATTCACGAAATGCCTGGCATCAGTAATTGCCTACTGCAGACTTCAAGGGATACAAATATACCCCTATTTGGACGACTGCCTGATCCAAGCGGACAGCAATCACATACTTCTGAAACATCTGGCTTATGTAATAATGTTGTTGAATTCTCTGGGATACACAGAACAAAAAGAAATCAAGACTAATACCCTCTCGGAAAATAATTTTCCTGGGTGCCAACTTGGACACAAACACCCAGATGGCCTACCTCACGCCAGAGAAGCAGGGGCAACTAACTCAATACTTCAGAACATTAGCAAATTTCACCAGGCTGACTGCAAGGAAAATCCTGCAGGCTCTGGGATTCATGGCATCTTGCATCCTACTAATCCCATGTGCAAAGCTGCATATGAGGAAACTTTAATGGTACCTGAAAAACCTATAGTCTCAACACAGCCACAGTTTGGAAACAATAATACCACTAATTCTATGTCTTCAAAAGGAATTTCTGTGGTGGGCTCAAGCATGCCAAACAAACACAGGTCTCCCATTCAGCAAGCCTCAAGCAAATCAAGTCATCACAACAGGTGCCTCGGACTACGCCTGGGGGGGGGGCGCACATGACAGATCAGTGCATTCAGGGCAAATGGTCCCAAAAAGAAAAGCACCTTCACATCAATCAAAAGGAAATGCTAGCAGTAATAAATGCTATTATAGCTTTCAAAGACCTTCTGCATCCAGGTCAACTATTGATAATGACAGACAACACCACAGTAATGTGGTGCATAAACAAACAGGGAGGAACCCATTCATACCCCCTATGCAGGCTGGCCATGTCACTTTGGAACATGGCTCTGGACTTACAAATCGAACTTAAAGCACAGTACTTGCCAGGCAAGGAAAACACGCTGGCAGACAACCTAAGCAGATATATGACAGATCCACACGAATGGAAGTTGCATCCTCAAGTTTTTACAGAGATAATTCAAGCATGGGGAAGGCCAGGCATAGATCTCTTTGTCTCCCACAAAAATCACCAATTGACAAAATTCTGCTCAAGGATTTTTCATCCAAAAGCCTGGAGAGTGGACACTCTCTCTTTCAGTTGGACAACAATGACAGTTTATGCCTTCCCACCTCTTCCTCTGCTGCCCAAAGTTCTATTAAAAACCAGAGCAGACAGACCAAAGATGGTTCTCATTGCTCCAGATTGGCCAAGACAACACTGGTACCCACTCCTGAGGAGCCTGACGCATTCCCCACCTTGGACCCTGCCTCTAATGCCTCTTCTTCTGACTCAGCACAACTTCAAAACTCTTCACAGTCAGCTGAAAACACTCAATCTCGCCGCATGGAAGATTCCTTAACATCACAACAGACCCTACTATCCAAGGAGGTGCAAGATGTCATTTTGGAGGCCAGAAGGCCGTCTACTAGAAAAGCTTACTCCGCAAAATGGAAACGGTTTTGTGCCTGGAATGAGAAAAAGGGCCAGAATCCTGGAAAACCGAACTGACCTCAAATTTTACAGTATCTAGCTGAGCTGCTAAGCAGTGGGCTTTCATTCTCTTCCATCAAAATCCATGCCTCAGCCATTTCTGCAGAATACAACACTGATCCACCTTTATTCTTTCACCCCCTCTTAAGACAGTTCCTCAGAGGGGCTAAGAATATTAAACCCCCAAGGAAACAGCCAATACCTGCTTGGGATCTCAATTTCATTCTAGAAAAGCTGATCTTGCCTCCTTTTGAGCCAGCTGCCTCAACAGATTTGCAATATTTGTCCTGGAAAGCAGCTTTCCTTCTGGCTATTACCTCAGCTCGTAGGGTATCGGAACAACAAGCCCTCATGGCTGTGCAGCCTTTTATCATCTTCCATCATGACAGGGTTTCCTTACGAACCAACCCGTCCTTTATGCCAAAAGTGGTATCCAGGGTAGCTTTGAATCAAGGGGGAGAGATTACTACATTCCTTGGACATCCACAGGCAACTGCGTTATTATTTGGACAGAACAAAGCCTTTCAGAAAATCAGAACAGCTCTTTGTGTCCTATTCTATAGGAGCTCAAGGGAAGCCAATTTCCAAACAGACAATCTCAAAATGGATAGCCCACTGCATACGCTTTTGTTACACTTTTCATGGCAAAATTGTGCCTGCAGGCATCAAATCTCACTCCACAAGGGCCACAGCTACCTCTGCGGCTTTCCTCAGAGGAGTTCCTACCAAAGATATTTTGGAAGCAGCCACTTGGAGTTCTGTGCATACCTTCTCCAAGCACTACCACCTACCATTATACTCCAAAATAAGAGCAGGCTTTGCCACTGCAGTCTTGCAGGGCATCCTGGCTCCTCCTAGTTCCACCTAGTGCCTACCACCCCTTTCTTAGCTTTGGGATTCTACCCATCTGTTATGACTGCAGCTGTATGCACAATGAACATAGTACAGTTTTGTACCTACCATAAATGTAGATGTTCGAGTGCTAATACAGCTGCAGTCCAGGTTTCCCTCCTTCCTTCCCCTCTTGGGACAGGCCTAGTGGCTAACACTTCCTCGTACAACCTGATTGGGGTATTCATTTATGGTGTATTTGCTTGCACTACTGTATTTTGATTATATGGCATTGCTTTATTACACAAATTTATGTATTGCCTTCCTTTTGGGGGCACCTGACATCTGGGGCAAGAAAAACTGAAGAAGATGGCGTCGGCTGGTTCTTTTATACCCCTGTCGCACTGACGTCAGGGAAGAAGTGACGGCAACCGACGGTGGACCTAGACTTTGGAATTCGGCCGACCGAGGACCCGCCTGACGGCAGGAGAACCCATCTGTTATGACTGCAGCTGTATTAGCACTCGAACATCTACATTTATGGTAGGTACAAAACTGTACTTTTTAATGACTGCAACAGTGAATACACTCGAACATCTACATTTATGGTACACAACTTTACTTTATAGATGGTTCCTTCCTAAATGGCAGCCTTTTAAATCATTTTACTTCCAACTGAATCATGGGTGTTCCACCAGATATACTAAGAGTCATGTCTGACTGGTGACTGCTACTCAAGAAAATAAAACCAGTAATCTTGATGACTTTCGTATTCTTATTCAGCAAATTGTGAACATGTAGCTCTCAGTGATACTTTAATTCTGGGGCATATGAAGTCTCATTAAAATGTATTTGTATATGACAGAAATCCAGTTTCCTGCTACTATATAAACTGTTGTTAATTCTTTTTTTTTAGGCAAAAGTTGCGAAAGATTCAACCCATATAGCGGCATGCTCTGCGTCAATACCTACAGAAAATCACATTCTTTCTTTGGTTGTTTTTGCCAAGAGAAACAATTTGAAAATTAATGCCACTGATTCTTTATCTAATTTCCCTCTTCCGCAAAAGTAAGTTTTAATTTGAAAGAGACATGGGTTTAGTTAACTTTCTTCTTTAATTTTTTTATGTGATCATGAAAACTGCATTAATTCTTGCCTGTTGCAATCTCTTAGATGTTGCTGTAAATGGATGCTTGGGCAGCGGGTGCTTTCAGAGGCTTATGGACCAACAGTAGAAGAAGCAAGGCAGAATTCAGCAAAACTGGCTTATGATGTATTGGTTAAAGAACACGGTACACAGACAAAAGAAAGCACTTCAGCAGTAAGTAAACAATTTAAGTATTTCCTCACACAGTAGGATACCTGCAGGAAAAACATATGTTGCTTCCTTGACGTACATAGGTGTTTGAGCTACTTCATAAGTGTTCAGTCGGGCTGTCTGGGAAGTAATGTAGTAAATGTTTCTCTGCCATATATATTTTTTCTGATGTTTTGTTTTCTTAATGCTAATCCTGTCACCATCAACTTGAGTTTGTTAACAGGTGGTTGAGTTTTTTGACAGTCTTAGGAGGACTCCTACTCCTGGCATGTTAGGTTTTATGTAATTGTGCCCTTGTCAGTGTCAAAAGAGGGGAGGGCTCCCTCGACCAGACTTCTTTTCTTACAATTTTGAGATGGACGATTCTCTTAAGTTACTTTCATTTCTCTCTCTCTCTCTTTTCCAGCTAGTAACCGTTTTTTTATAGGTTATTCCCCATCCCTTTTATCTTTAATGGTATCCCCCCCCCTCCCGGGTCAAAAAAATATATATATAAATAAAGAAATAAATAATTGTTTCCCTTTTTGCTGTCCTTTGGTGTCTGTTAGTGCAGCATACATTTGTGTGTGTGTGTGTTCTTATTCTCTCTATTCTTTTGTTAATGTTGTGACATTGAAACAAAATAAGCCAGCTGGATTTAAAAAATACACAAACTGTGGACATAAAATTCCCTTTAGCGATTCACACTCATTGGGTATTTACTGCTTAGGGCCTCTTCATTTACAAGAAGATTGCGCCAACTGTCATTCCTTCAATCATATAGCTTTGGTTGCAAGGAAAAATAAGCTCATTTTAAGGGGAATGCTACCATCTGCTTTTGAAGAGGCTGTTTCTGGTGGTAAGTACAAATCTTTGACCCCTAAATCTGCTCGTTCGAGCCCTGCTTCTTCCCTGTCTTCGAAAAGCAGTGATAAAGGAAAGAAGAGACCTTCCTCTGCTCAGACTGACTTTCAGAGCTAAAAATTAAGACATCTAACTCCACTGAATCTATGACTCGATTGGAGCCTTCAGCGCCGACCACTTCCAAACTGGAGCTGATGCCTTTGGCTCCGATGCTGTCCAATGAGGATAGATCAGATCCTTTGGTATCAAATCTTAACAAATGTCTTTTCATACCGATCTTGACATTCCCAGGGACCCATCCTTTTACCCACTTCCTTCAAGGGTATTGTCCCCTTTCTTATGCAGACCAAAATCCCCGTCAGCATCCTCTTTCCATTAATCAGGAGCCTTACTGAAGTAGGCGTGGAATGTTTGGTACAGAAATCTTGTGGGAACAGGGCATTATTAAGTTCCACTTGGCCTTGACCCACAAGGTTCTAGGTCTGTCCATCCCTTCTACTCCCCTACTTACTCCTTCTCCAGTTTCAGAGTAAATTTCAGAGCCATCTGATCCGATACACCTGGTGACTTTCAGGTCAGATCTGAAGATGTCTCTTTCTTCAGAACAGACCTTTACTCTGAGATCTTTGGCCTTTTTGGAGCTGGAAAGCTCCAGAAGCTGTAGTGAACCTCGCAGTCCATGAGTGCGCTCAACTCCCAGACTGTCAGAGCAGTCAGTGAACCTCTGGGCTTCTGTGCAGGTAAGCTTGGCTCCGGCTTCTTCCCTTGGCGAGAGCTGTCTTCTGGGCTGGGGGAGGCCCTCGACCCGCAAGCGTGGCTTGTTGGAGCTGGAGTCCTCCCCCACTGTGGAATAGTCCATCTTTGGTGCTTTGTAGAGGGCCGTAGCTGCCACCGCATCTAAAAGGTAATCTGCTCCCTTGGATCCTCAAGCCCATCAAGATTCCCTGTGCACTACTTCTGAGCAGAACATTCCATTGGGATAGTGGGCCCTCAGGCACCAGGGTACTCTTCAGGGTACCCCTGTCTCTTCTGATACTTCCCCAGCATACCCCACTGAAGAAGCCCTTTGGAAGAGATTTTGCAAGAGGAAGCATTTAAACTCCACGGAGGAGTCTGCCACGGAAGACACTAACCTCAATGAGAGAGAAGGATCCTCAGTCACCTCCTGGGGATGTTTCCTTCAGGAAGATTCTGAAACAGCTGGCTGGCAGTCCATTAATCCTTCACCTGAGGAGTCAGTGTACCTGGCTGCATTTGGTTTCCGACCGTCTGCTTCCTGGGTGACTTTGCCCACCGATGGGCTTATAGATTTGATGTCTTGGCAGGAGTGTGAGACCCTGGACTCCATCAAAACTATTCCCCAGAGACTGAACAAAATAATCACTGCCCCAAATGATAAGGCTGCCTGGATGAAATGAGTTGCAGTAGATGTCATGGTCATAGTGGCGGCAACCAAGAAGGAACTTTTAGAGGAGAGTTCCACTATTCATCCTCCTGATAAGGATTCCAGTATGATGGATAGTTTAAGGAAGTGAGTTTTCTCTTCATCTACCTGTACCTTGCACTCGCTGAACTACCTTTCTCATTTCACCAGGTTGCAAAAGGGATCTGATCAAGGAACTGCCAGATACTGTTGAAGGAGCTGTAGCTGAGGGAGCACAGGAAAAGTTAACTTTACAGTTAGCGACCCTACACTCTGTACCTACCTTTTCCATGAGGCTCATCGCACATGCAGCCAAAGGAATGAGTCGGGTGGCTGGTTCCGGCATCTCTATGAGGAGGCATGCTTGGATACACCTATGTGATTTTGCAGAGCCTTTTAAGTCTTAGTTTGTCAATGCCCTGTTTGATGGCTCATCCCTTTTTGGCCCCCAAAATCCAAGGATATACTATCCAGGTGTGAGAAGGAAGGTAAGATCCTTTCTGCAGTGGGCATATGTTCTTCTGCTTCTCAGAAACCCTACCCTAAATGTCAGAGAGGTGGAGGAAAAATGTGGTTCAAGAAGTCTCAAGGCTTTTACCAGGACATATGTAGATTTTTCTCCAGAGACGGGGGGTGGGGGGTGGGACAATAATGGAAGACGCCACTCTTGCAACAGGAGGCCCCACAGTACCAGGAGTCCTGAAAGACTTTCTTCAGGAAACCATTGCAGAGCTCCTGAGTGGAGGCCCGATTTTTCCACATCTGGAGGCAATCGGGGGTCGACTATCCCTGCACTAGAGAGCTTGGCAAAAGATAACTTTTGATTATGTGGAGGATAATATCCAGAGGTTACCAAGTTCTTTTTTTGCAATTTCCCCCTCAAACAGAAAATCCCAGATGTTCCACCCAGTCAAAGGGATCAAGCAGTCATTCAAAATCAGAAACTGCTGGAAAAAAGTCATCCAAGAGGTCCCCTGTGACCAGAGAGGATTCTGAACCTACTCAAGGTTCTTTTTAGTTCCAAAGAAAACAGAAGACTGAAGACCAGTTCTGGATCTCAGCAGATTAAACAAGTCAGTTTGATGTCACAAGTTCTGAATGGTCACTGTTCAGTCCATACTTTCTTTCCTGGAACAGAACAATTGGATGTGTTGTATAGATCTGCAGGACGTGTATTACCATATAAAAATTGACAGGTGGTCTTATGCTTCCGGTTGAGAGCTAGTCATTACCAGTTCAGAGCACTGCCATTTGGTCTCACTGCCATCCCCAGAGTATTCACCCAATGCATGGCAGTGGTTGCGGCTCACTTGAGACAACAAGGATTGCAGGTGTTGCCTTATTTAGACAATTGGCTCATATTTTTCCCGACTAGGCATCTACTTGTCTATGCAAGAGGCTCTTTTCTTCAAATCCGCACAGAACTAGGCATAATGATAAATTGCCAAAAATCACACCTGGACCCTTCCCAAACACTACAGTTGACAGGAGCACTGTTGGATACTACTTAGATGATTGCAAAACTTCCTCCCTGCAGTGTGTTAACATGCTAACAATCAGGAGTCAACCACACAGATTAATCCAAAATAGGAAGGTGGCTGCTCATCATGTTCTACAGGCTTTAGGTTCAATGGTGGCAGTAGTAGTATTAATTGCATTAGCCAGATTTCACATGAGGATACTACAGTGGCTTCTAGCTGCCCAATGGTCAATCATCCATCAACCGATGTTTCACCAAATTCTCATAACAGATGCTTGCAAAAGGACCCTGTCATGGTGGATTCAGTCAAAACAGTTGACAAAAGGTCGGCCCTTTGTTTTCCCTCAAGCACAGGCCACGGTGACCACGGATGCTTCCCAGATGGGGTGGAGGAGCATTTTCTAGGGAAGACAGTCCAAGGAACCTTGTTTTCAAACAAGACCAGTCTGCATGTAAATGTCTTGGAGATGAGGGCAGTGCTTCTGGTTTTGCAAGCATTCCAGTTTGCTCTTCCTCTGGGAACAGTGGCGATTCAATCAGATAACATGTCAATAGGCTGGTACAATAAGCAAGGAGGAGCTGGATCATACCCTCTGTCGAGAAGCCCTCAGAGTGTGGCAGTGGGTGATCTCATTAAACCGCTTTCTGTTAGCAACACACATTCCAGGAAAGTCCAGCGTGATAGCAGTCAAGTTGAGCTGATCTGTCCTCATGCCTCACGAGTGGTCCCTGAATCAGGCAGTAACAGAGGACATTTTCCGAAGTTGGGGCCAACCTTGCTGTGACCTCTTTACATCTCCCGTAAACAACAAATGCAACAGCTACTTTGTCCTGATCCCCCCACAGGATGAATCCCCGAGGGATACTGTCATACACTGTTGGACCCTTGGTCTATTGTATGCCTTTCCACCAATTCCCTTGATTTCCAAATTCCTTCAGAAAGCAAATAGGATGAAGAGAATAATAATTCTCATTGCGCCATATTGGTCTCGACAGTTTTGTTTTCCCTTCCTCTGGCCTCATCTACAGAAGGAACCCTGGATGCTGGAGCCCATCCAGACCTGCTTTCACACCTGACAGGAATGATTCACAGCATCCTTCACAACCTCAAGCTGACGGCTTAGTTACTCCAGTTCCGTTGTTTGCCAGACCACCCATGCTCTTCTTACTTGTCCGTCATATTTTGATGTCGTCTCATAAGTCATCCACTCAAAACCTTTACAAGAGTAAATGGAAGAGGCTTGTAATTTGGGCTCAACAGCACAATGTCGAACCCTTTACAGCACCTATTCAGTCTGTCTTAGAATTCTTAGCCCACCTTTTTAATAATGAAGTAGCTCCCTCTACAGTTAAAGTACAGTTAGCAGACATTTCAGATTTTCATATTGGGAAGGATAATTTATCTCTCATTTCCCAAAAGCTTTGCAAACCATTCTTTAAAAATGTCACTGTTATTAAGGCCTCCTCACAAGGATCCCTTTCCCCTGTGGGACCTTAACTTGGTATTACACTTGATTGCTTAGCCACCCTTTGACCTTTTGCAGACTTGAGATATTAAATTTCTTTCTTGGAAGACTGTTTTTTTTCTAGTGGCTATTACATCGGCAAGAAGAATGTCAGAAATCCAGGCACTGTCTTCCCAGCCTCCATATTTGATATTTCGTAAGGACAGAGGTTCTCTACATACCAACCCCTCCTTTCTGCTCAAGGTAGTTTAGCAAACAAATATTAATCAGGCCATACGTTTGCCTGTTTTCTTTTCTAACTTCTGCAGCAAAGGTGAATAAGTTCTGTATTTGCTGGATGTTCATAGACAGTTACATTTCTATTTGCATCGGACTAACGAGTTTCGGAAAGCAAGTCAATTGTTTATTGCCTTTGTATGCCCTAGAAAAGGCCTACAAGTATCCAAAGTTACTTTTATCTGAATGACTCTCTTATTGCATTTCTTTTTTTTTTTTACACCATGAAAGGTGTATAAATCCTTCTAAAACATTTAGAGCCCTCTCGACCAGGGCAATGGCTACATCCAGAGTTTTTCAAACCCCAATGCCTGTATAGATGAGATTGGTGCATTGGCCACATTGGCCAATCATCATACATTTATCCCTTAATTACAAGTTGGATTTCATCTCCAGGGTAAGAGCTTCCTTTGGTTCGATGGTTCTGAGGAACAGCCTCCCATGATACCTTTATCCCTTAATTACAAGTTGGATTTCATCTCCAGGGTAAGAGCTTCCTTTGGTTCGATGGTTCTGAGGAACAGCCTCCCATGACTCCACCCAGGATAAAGGAAGCTGGGAACTCTGTCCCTTATATGAGGATGAGATGAAAAGTTGACGATATTAGATAAAGAAGGTATGTACTCACCATAACGTTCCATCTGTATTGTCGATTTTTTTCATCTCTCTTCATATCCCCTCCCTCCAGCACACCCCCCCCCCCCGCCGCCTTTTTTTCTAGATGAATGTGAATCAAAATTTCAGGATGTTTTATCATCTCTAATACTCCAGAAATGGTCTCCTTCAAAATTTTCTGACTTAAGTTCTCTTTCTGTATTTTTTATGGTAATTATAGCAAACAAGATCTGAGGTGATAGAGAGAGATGCAATGTGCGCAAGGGGTGGTATCCAATAGCGTTTTTGGTTGCCATGAGCTTAGGAGTGGCTAAGTTGGATCCGATGGATTGGATCTGAACCCATATGTGAGGAGAGATAAAAAATCGTCAATGCAGATGGAACATTATGGTGAGTACATAACTACTATATGTTTTCTGTACTACATCCTCTAAAGGTTTCATCATTCCTCCTCTGTTTTGTTGTTTATCCAGCCTAGTTTAATTCCCAGTAACAGTAGAATCTTTCATGCTAACTGATTGCTTCTGGATTGGAAAAGTCTCTGGGTGTAGCCCTGCTCCTTTCGCCCTCGCTGTGCTCAAGCTCATTTCGCTGCTCTACCCTACCCTTATTTCCACCCACCCCTTTCCAATAGATTTATACCTATCTTAGTCCCTCCCCAATCTTTGTGAAACAGTAACCTCCCTCATAGTTGTAACACCATCCTCTCCTTGCTTCCCTCCCCGTAAGTTCTCATTCTTACTGGAACCTTCCACCCCTACCCAGTCCCAGACTCAAAACCTACTTTGCACATTCCTCCCATCACTGCTTATCCACATTATTAAAAATGACCTATACCATAAAACGTATTACCTTTATAATTATCCTTCTTTCCCCTTTGCTCATATTGACACAAGATACCTGCCTTCACATCTCAGTAGACATTTCATCCTCAGTATCACCAACCCAACCTATACCAACACATGCAGTTATTCAAACATCTCATCCTCCCTACTTAACTGTAGTAACATATATCCAACTAAACTAAGGATTTATCCAATAAATATCAAACTTAAACTAGTATAATTTCCCGTACCTAGGTTTCTTTTAAAAAAACATAACTTACAAACAGTTATACATCAGCTCCAAGTGTGGTGATATTCATCCCAGTCCTGGCACCAACAACTCGCCAACATCAGTCCAACCTGGTGTAATGGTAGCGGCGTCGCTTAACATCAAGAAATTCTCTAGTTCAGTTCTCGGCTGGAGTGCCTTCTGTGCGGAGTCTATATGTCCTCCCCTGTGTTTGTATGGGTTTTCTCGAGGTACTCTGGTTTCCTCCCATGTTACAAAGACATGCGTCTGGAGGATTTCTTCCAGGGCCTCTGCTGAAAATTGGCTTCATTCTAAGTTGGACTTCCCAGTAAACAAATGTTAAATAAATAAATAAAATAGATAAATCCTCCATCAATCAAAACCTATTTATAATAACTGTAAATGCACGTAGTATCTGTAACAAAATTACTAAATTCCATACATGGCTTGGCTCTACATACCCCGGATGTTGTAACAGAAACATGGCTAAAGAAACGTGCATCAGATACTGAAATTATTCCATCAGGGAACAACATCCTTCAAAATGATAGACTCCATAAAAAGGCAGGGGTGTAGCCTTAATTTATTGTGAGTCCTTAACAGTTACTGTCCTTCCAAAACCAGTTCCTACCTTTGGCAACATTGAACTTCTAACTGCATCCCTGTACCTTAAGAGCAATAAACAGGTATGTATTGTTGCTGTGTATATTCTCCCTGGCCAAAATATCCTTATTTTGGAAGCGGTACTATCTTGGGCAAACGATAATATGTCCGTTGAAACAATCATTCTTGGAAATAAAAATATTGACAGGTCATAACCTCAAATTCCTCTCTAAATAGTATTAACTTACATAGTTTTACTCAACTTATCACAGGCCCTACACGTACCTCATCAAATCGTCCTGAGTCAAGTTAGATTGTATCCTTGTATCACACCAGCATAAATTTCCCAACACCAGAATCCTCCCTGATACCTTAAGTAACCATTTACCAGCCTATACTCATAGTTCCCATACTCAAATATCTAAAACTCACTCCTTTAGGACCTCCAGAAACCTTACCCACTTCAACCAAAGCATATTTGTAAACACCCCAAAAGCCCAAAATTGGACACTCTTGATGCTGTAAATTATTTTAACAAGGTCTTTCTCGATACACTTAATAGCCTAGCCCCCATTCATACCAAAAGAACAAAAGTAAACTGTGCCCCCTTGCTAACAGTACTGACCAAACAAGCTCTTCTTTCCAGAGACTGAGCATGGAAAGAATGGCAAAGCAGGACCCCACAAAATAAAGGTAACTACAAGCAAGTTTGAAACAAAGCAAAATAAATTGTAATTAATAAGAAAAAATATTTCTCATCACAGTTATCTAACCAAAAAAGTAAACCCCAAAAACGTCTATACATTTGTCTCCTCCTTTCTTAACCCTGGTACCTCACAAAACCCAACACCCAATCCTGATAAAGATCCACAACAAACAGCCCATATGTTCAACTCCCACTTTATCAATACCATTCTTAAACCAGTCAAAACCCCATCTCCAATATCTAATAATCTAACAGACACCCCAAACCTAACCTAAGACAATCTCAGCCTCCTTTCTACCCCCATCAACGAACCCCTAACCACGGCGCATTAATTCCTCCATTCTGTATACAGCCAGTATCCACCTCCCTAGTATTTAAACGTATGACCAAACTAAGACGATGCTCCCTCTCTGCTGATAATCTTCCATCTCAATATCTAAAACTAGTAGCTGATGCAATAGCCCATCCAGTTAGTATTCTAATAAACTGATCACTCTCAGAATCATATGTCCCCCAACTCTGGAAAAAATCCATTATTACGCCACTACACAAAGTAGGTAATATTAATAACCTGTCAAACTATCGGCCAATTTCTGTACTCTCACCACTATCAAAAATCTTAGAAAAATGTATGCATTCTCAGTTCCTGAAACAACATCTCCTTGTACCCACCCAACATGGATTGAGTCCGGCACATAGTACTAACACTGCCCTACTGTCATTCAGTGATACTGTGTACAAAAGCCCTTGATGCTGAACTATCAACTACAGTACTCTTATTAGACACACGGTCACACACCCTAAGCTGCTTCAACAACTAGAAAAACTGGGATGCTCACTAAATTCCTTAACATGTTTTTTCAGCTACCTCAGTAACAAAAAACAGTCTGTCAGATGACAAAATAATCTAGCTGAATACCTGGTCAATAACACAGGAGTGCCCTAAGGATTTATCCTGGAACTTTGGATTTTTAACATTTTCATAAATAACCTTGATAAGGGCTCACAACAGAGTGCACTTGTCCAATATGCCGACGAGTCCACTATTTTCCTCCTCTTCTAGTAATCACTCAGACCCCCTTAAAACTACACAAAAAGCCTTTTCATCTATAGAAACCTGGCTAAATGCTACTCAGTTACTTCTAAACAACAAAGAACCAAACTCTTGCTATTCTCAACAAAACCACCAACTCCAGACTTTAAAATGTATTCACAAAACAACTCAGAAATTGAACTAGTGAAGACAGCTAAATTGTTAGGCATAACTATTGATGACAAACTTACCTTCGAGCAACATATTCTTAGTACTGTATATATATATATATATATAAAAAAACTCATTTTAAGCTAGACAGACTTTATAGACATAAACTATATCTAGACAAGACAACCAAAATAAAAGTCAGTAATACTCTGCTTATCCCATTCCTCCTTTATTGAAGCCTCATCTTCTCAAACCTTCATTCATCTCTTAGTAAACTTCAAACACTTTACTATAAAATAGTGAAATTTGCCTCTAGGATGCCATACCGCACCCACCATTGCCAGGCAATTCTGGATTTCACTTGACTTGATTTCCCCCAATACGTACATTTTACTCACCATCTCTTACCCATAAACTGATATACAATCCCAACAACTGCCCTGCCCTTAATTCTATTCTACACTTTTACAGACTATCTCGCAATCTTCATTCTTCTAGCAAACAACTTTTAACCATAACTAAACCCAATAAAAGAGCTGAACAGAACCTATATTCATACTCCATTGCCCCAATATGGAATGTCCTGCCTTCCCCTATTATGGAGTTTGACTCATTAAAACCTTTTAAATCTGCACTAAAATTCCACTACCTCAATAATCATATCTGTCCCTGTACACATAACTCAAAGCCACCATAAATAAAATAAATGTTAATTACTCCTTTTTATTTTCCCTCTTTTAAGTAACTCCACACACTTTGAACTTTTTCTATAACAATAAACTTTTCAAATATCTCTCTTTACTTTTAGGTAATGTCTAGAATCTCCTGTATTTTTGCTAGAATTGTTTGCTTGGAACCAAAACCATATTATTATCCAAATGCTTTTGTGTTAATGTACTCTGTCTTATGTTCCTTAGTAGGTTTTGCCAAGGGATTATCTATTTCTGCAAATATACTTTAGGAATTAACGAAGTCCATGCTGGCTTAACCAAAATATTAGGAAGCCCAACATGTTTCCAGTGTTTGGGATGCCACAGGTCATTGCCATGAATGCGTTTGTAAGGGTTCCTGATCGGTTTGTGATTGAATAACAAAGTCTAAAACCTTCTGCTAGATTTCTGTCATCCTTAATCCTCTGCACTAGCTGCCAAACTTGTTTTTTAATTGCTCTGTTGCTGATAAGTGCTTGATCTAACCACATGACTGAAGAATAAGCACACTAGTGCTAGTGTTAAAGAATGAAAGGGACATTCCCAGCTGTGGCAGTGTAGAAGTATTAAACTTCTGTCACATTGCATGAAAGATTTGGAGAAAGGTGATTGATGAACGAATACCCAAAGTAGTTGAAAGTAAGAGGGAAGATGAGCAGTTTGGATTCAGATCAGGATGCAGCACAACCGATCCAATGTTTGCATTGAAACAGTTGAGAAGAAGCTAGAGACAAGGAGAGAGTTCACATGGGCATTCCTGGACTTTGAGAAAGCATATGACAAGGTTTCAAAGTTGATTTGAGCAGCCCTGCAGTAGTGTGAAGTCATAGAAACATTGGTAGAATTAGTGCAACCTATGTACAAGGACCACAGAGGGGTTACCAGTGGGAATGGGTGTGCATCAGGGTTCAGATAAGAGTCCACTGCTATTCATACTTGTGATGGACTACATTAGCAAACAGGTCAGAGGGGACGGATCAAAAAGTTGCTGTATGCAGATGGTGTGTTATTACGAGCAGACATTGAGCATGAACTTCAGTAAAGGGTAGGGGAATGGAATGCAAAACCGAATGCACTTGGGATGAAACTGAGTATAGATAAGACGGATGTTCTTTGTGTTTCACTGTTGCAGTCATTACATTTGGGTTATCTGCTTGCGGTAGCCCTCAGTCGGCCTGATTAACAAAGTCTTGGGTCCTGCGTTGGATGCTGTCCCTTCTTCCATGACGTCAGGGGTATAAAACATGCAGCCGATGCTATTACATCAGTCTTTCTTGCCGTGTGGTAGCAGAAGCAGTTCGCAAGTGCTGGATGGCCGACTCCTGAAATTTTCTTTTTTGAGTTTCAGAACCAAAGTCTTCAACTAAAGTTAAGCACCCTGTTGGGGAAACTTTTTCTTGTTCCTTACCGATGTCAGTAAGAGTTAATAATTGCATTACTTGTGGAAAGCAAATACCTCACAAAGATTTTCATTCGTACTGTGTTCTTTGTCTGGGCTGTGACCACGACATACCTTGCTGGTTGGTTTTGTGCTTTATTTAATCAGCGCACTATCCGTTGTCTGTATATTTTCACCTCTCAATATTTCGGTTCTTGGTTTAATTATCCAGAAATGCCATCGGTTAGCCATCCGATTAACTGGATTCCGAAAAAACACAAAGATAAAGACAGAGACAGGCCGCCTAGGTCTAAAGCTGCCGATGACGCTTCTCCTAAGCCAGTCGCCAGTTCGCCGGTACTCAGTGAGGCGCTTTCGCAGCCCCTGATACCCACTACTTCTGATTCACAGGCCTCTACTGAGACCCATTCGGAGTCCGGTATGCCGCGAGATGCTTCAACTGTAGAACCTGTGGATATCTCTACCTTGGATGGGTCCGAGCCGCTGTGCAGGCACCGGCTTCTGAGGGTGTATTCAGGCCCACGGACTTGCATATTAAACAGACACCTCTTTCTTCATTTAGGCCTAAATCTCGAACCATGCCTAGGAAACCAATGCCCAGGCTGCATGCTCAGGCCTCTATGCCTAAAAAACAAATATGAATCGCTGAAAATCTTATAACTTTAATCAGGGGAAGCCAACCTCCCCCTTCTAAGAGACCTAGGACTGAAGTTGTTTATGAATCTTCTGACCCGAATTCTGATTTTTCTGATTCTTCTGATGATCTGGGTTTGCCCTTATCTATTTATGAGGATTCTGATGCAGAGGACACTTCCCTCTGCTTTCCCTCCAGAGGATTTTTCTTTTGGTGAAACCTTACGTACTCTAATGGAGCATCTCCACTGGGAAAGCCAGGATTTTTCTGATTCAGAAAAGAGGATTAGGGATTTCTTACTCCTGCCTCAGCATAGGCCTTTAGCTATACCTCCTGTATTAGACATTGTTGATGCCTTTTCAGAATCTAGTTTGGCCCCTGATTCTTTACCTCCTGCTCCCAGAAAACCTAACAGATATATTACAGGGTTCCTGATTCACACAAGTTTCTTTTTAAAAATCCTATTGCGGATCCAGAGTATTTCACAGGGTCCCAAGGGCAGGGCTTCTACTGCTAAAAATCCTACCCCTTCTGATAGAGACTCCAGGGTGCTGGATAGATGGGGTAAGAAGGTTTACACTTCTGCAACCTTGGCCATTAGTGCTTTAAACTGCCAGTTTCATATGTTAAAGCAGGGGTGGGCAAACTTTTTGATTCGTGGGCCACATTGAGTTCTAACATTTGACAAAGGGGCCAGAACAGGAGCAGATAGATAGCATGCTTTGAAAACATCACCTCATTGGGGGAAAAATACTCATCTTGGGATATGGAGAAAACATGTGCTTTAATTTCCAATGAAAATGAAGAAAAGCATTACAATAAAATCTCTGACTTCGAAATGAGTCTTTAAACACTGAAAATCAAATAAATGACCATTTTATTTTAAAGCACTGAAAGTTCTGTTATCCTTCAGGATATCACCATCACTCTCCTCCTGACTGTCTTTTTTTCAAAAACGGTAGGAGATGCAGATGTACTTGTCCTGTTCCTTTTATTCAATTTGTTTCCCGGTGCCAAAAGTCAACAACGACCAGTGCAAGGACGAAACAGTTGCAGCAAGTCAGTCTGTGAAGCGTTATATTTGATCTGCACGCACTGTTTATTTTAACAACGTGCGTATCACGGAGACACACACATTTTAATGGGAGCAGTGTTGTTGGTCTCCTTTTTTAGCCAGCGCATCAAAGTCTGGAGTTAGTTTTGTTGTGGCGATTCTCAGGATGGATCTGAGGTGTAGGCCTGTTAACTTGGATCTGTGGCTGGCTTTGTTGATGTTCATGACGCTGAAGGTCTGTTCACACACGAAGGTAGAGCCGAACAAAGCCAACATCATCTGCGCTTTTCGCCTTAGATTTGGAAATGCGGCATCATTGAGTGAAGCATAGAAGTCATTTAGTTTCAGACAGCTGAACTTCTCTTTTAAGGCAGGGTCGGACTGAAGGTCGATCAGTTCGAGCTGAAACTCCTCTGGAGCTGTTTCAGGGTCTTGTGACAGAGGAAAGGCCACCAATTGAAGTGACTTGTCAATTTTGTCGAAATCCAAAAACCGACGGCAGAATTCTCCGTACAGTGCATCCAGTGACTCACTGTATTTCTTTACTTTTGTTCTGGCCTCTTTCAGCGTGGCTAGTCTAGGAAAATGAGTGAATGACTTGTTCAAAATCTGCCTGGAGAATAAAGCCAGCTTGGATTTGAAGGCTTTCACGTTTGTGTACATGTCATGCACAAACTGCTCCTTCCCCTGCAGTTTCACGTTGAGCTCATTCAAGTGTGAAAATACGTCCGTAGCAAACGCAAAGTCACACATCCAGCTCTTGTTGCTCAGCTCAGGAAATTCATCAGTCTTCCCCTGCCGCTCCAAAAACATGCCAATCTCCTCTTTGAGCTCCCACACTCGTTGAAACACTTTGCCCAAACTCAACCAGCGGACACGGGAGTGATAAAGCAGGTCCTGGTGATCCGCATCAGTTTCCTCCAGGAACGCAATGAACTGACGGTGCTGAAGTCCCCGTGCGCATATGAAGCTGACGAGTTTCACCACAGGATTCACAACATGATTCAGCTGTAACACCGATTTACATAGAGATTCCCGATGGATGATGCAGTGGAGGAAAATGACATCCTGGTCAGGGTTTTCATCTTGCACTTTATTCTGGATTCTCCTCAGCAGGCCAACGTTTTTTCCCGTTAAATTCGGCGATCCATCTGTGGTGACGTTAACAAGCTTACTCCAGGGAAGCTTCATGTTTTCGATGGCAGCAGACACCCGTTCAAACAAGTCCTCTCCCCGTGTTTGTCCTTTCAGAGACTCCATTGTCAAAAACTCCTCCGTTATTTCAAAAGTTTCATTGATTCCTCGGATAAAAATGAGGAGCTGAGCAGTGTCTTTGACATCGTTGCTTTCATCCAGTGCTAAAGAATAAAAAGTGAATGACTTAGCCTTTTGTTTAATCTGCTGGTGATATCTTCATCTATTAGTTCCACACGGCGAGTCACTGTCCGCCGTGATAAACTGATTTTCTCAAATTTGTCTTTGGTCTCCGGGCTCAAAATACCTGCTGTCTCTACCATACATTCTTTTAAAAACTCGCCCTCAGACAGTGGTTTGCTGGCCTTTGCTATTTTGAATGAAAGCATAAAACTGGCCTTGGTACTTGACTCTTGAATGGCAGTTTGACGGTGAAAAAAACTTTGCTGAGCCTTCAAATTAGCTGCCACCTTCTCAGCAGCAGCTTCCCGTTCTTTTGTTGAGAGCTTGCTAGCATAATTAGCGTGCTTTGTGGCAAAGTGACGGCTAATATTATACTCTTTAGAAACCGCCACAGTTTCTTGGCATATCAGGCAAACAGCAGATGATCGGTATTCAGTGAAAAAATATTTAGTTGTCCACTCCTTATTGAACACTCGACATTCTCTGTCCACTTTCCTTTTCTTGGGTCCGCTCATCTTCATAGAGACATGGTGGGTCAAGGGTAAAGTGCAAACGTGGAGTAATAGGCCTACGCTTCACCTCAACAAAGCCAATATATCTAGAGTGCGCCATCTAGTGAGGAAACATCAGAATTGCAGGGGAAATAAAACATTAACAAGGTTAATTTATTAAATTTTTTCAAGTTTGGCTGGCCGAATCAAAACGTTTAACGGGCCGCATGTGGCCCCCGGGCCGTAGTTTGCCCATGCCTGTGTTAAAGTATCAACAACATGTTATTGGGTTACTTAAACAGAAACTTACGTTGATTCCTGACTGTGCTGAAAATAAAGAATTACAGGATTTAATGCATTCTGCTGAACAGGTTGGTAACATACTTTGCAATGTGCATTTGATTCATTAGAGGCCCCTTGCAGGGCTGCTGTTACTGGGTCTGTGCTCAGAAGGCATGCTTGGCTTAAGGAGCAGTCTTTGCCTGATTATGTTAAAGTTAAACTGTTGGATGCTCCCTTAAATCAGGACCCGCCTGTTAGGCAACATAGCTGAGGAAGTTCTTAAAAAGATGGAAGATTAAACTAAATCTATGCAAACTGTTAAAGATTTCTTGCAAGTTCAGCCTCCTAGATTTAGTAGGCATTGGCTCTCTAAGAATTGCTCCTTTCCAGCCCCTTCCAGATCTTCTCAAGCCAAACCCAGACACAACAGAAACCCCAGATTTCAGTCCCAGGGGGGACACACAAGTCTAAACAGTGGGGGATTTCCTCACCCAAATCTGGGAGTAGTAAGACCTCCCCCAATGGAAAACTGTCTCAATGACTTGCTTTTAAAACTTCCAAGCACTTCTCAACTGAATGCTCCTTTAGGTGGAAAGATTGGTCTGCAGGCCAAAAACTGGGAACTCATTACTCAGGACAAATGGGTTTTAAATACAGTGTCCCAAGGATACAGATTTCACTTCCACACATTACCAACACCAAGCGGTTGGCCAGATCTACCCCCAAATCAGTGAGCAGTGGCCCAAAATCAAGTTCTGTCTCTCTTAAGCATGGGGGCTATTCACTTGGTACCAGAAGAGGAAAAGGGACAAGGTTTTTATTCCAGACTTTTCCTGGTACCCAGAAAAGTCAATACATGGCATCCTATCCTGGACCTTTCTTCTCTAAACACCTTTCTGGTGATTCCAAAATTCAAGATGCTGACTCTTCACCAGCTGCTTCCTGTGCTAAGCAAAGATGCATGGTTGGCAACAGTAGACTTAAAAGAAACTTACCTGCACATCCCTATCAGGGAGTCTTGCAGAAGATACCTACGCTTCAAAGCAGGCTACATGCACTATCAGTTCTTTGCACTGCCCTTTGGTTATCTACCGCGCCCAGGGTATTCACAAAGTGCCTAGCTCCAGTCATTGCATTTTGCAGCAAAGAAGTATTCAAATATACAAGAATATAACGAACACAACACCAGCAGTCAATAGATGTAAATATCTTGTCTTGTTTAATTCTGGTACCTCGGCCTTCGCCTTCTCAAGGAATACATTTGTGATAACAAATACCACCCCTTTTATAACACTTCCATAATATTTGCATACTTAATTGATTCAATGAAACCATTAACCAACATTTCCTAATTACACTGAATAAGACAGCTTGAACCTAAAAAACATTAAATGCTTAAACTTCATTGTATTGAAATCACAAAACTTCTTTCTTTTAAAAGGTATGTCTTGTGCAAAAATACAATAACATCATGTAGAATTTTCTTAAAAGACATACAAATCACTTGATAAATTCTCTATTGTTCAAACGCAACCATTATTTCATACAAATGTTGCTGTTGGATTTCGTTTGTAAAAATCTTTATAACAAACTTTTTAGTTATAAAAAAATCTGTTCAAGCTTCCATATTCATTCCATTCGGAAAGAGAGTTTTATAATTCAAAATAAATCTAGACTCTATTTCTAATAGTTTAACATGAAAACCTGCATCATCACCCAAATTCTTTGGTTTTCCCAACACACAAAAGATGAACCCTTCTGGAACCCCCCTGTTCTGATCTAAAAAATGCTTGGCCACCGGACTGTCTAATCTTTTGCTTAGTGATTTGTATATCTTTTAAGAAAATTCTACATGATGTTATTGTATTTTTGCACAAGACATACCTTTTAAAAGAAGTTTTGTGATTTCAATGCAATGAAGTTTAAGCATTTAATGTTTTTTAGGTTCAAGCTGTCTTATTCAGTGTAATTAGGAAATGTTGGTTAATGGTTTCATTGAATCAATTAAGCCTGCAAATATTATGGAAGTGTTATAAAAGGGGTGGTGTTTGTTATCACAAATGTATTCCTTGAGAAGGCGAAGGCCGAGGTACCAGAATTAAACAAGACAAGATATTTACATCTATTGACTGCTGGTGTTGTGTTCGTTGTATTCTTGTATTTTTGGACTTGGAGAGTGTATTTTTTGTTCACAACTATTCAAATATACCCATACCTGGACGATTGTTTAATTCAGGCAGAAAGCCAGGACATACTTTTGAATCATCTGGCTTTTGTTCAAAGGGTGCTGACTTGTCTGGGGTACACCATAAACGAAAAGAAATCACACCTGGTACCCTGTCAACAAAGTATATTCCTGGGAGCAAGCTTGAATACAACTTCCCAGATGGCTTTCCTCATGCCAGAGAAACGGATTCATTTGACAACCTACTTCAAACAAATGGCCACAAAAACCCAGCTATCTGCAAGACAAATACTGCAAGTCTTGGGGTTTATGGCCTGCTAATTCCATATGCAAGGCTGCATATGAGGAAACTACAATGGTATCTCAAAAGCGTATGGTGTCAACATTCACAGGATCTAGAAGCAATGATTCCTGTCCTACCTTGCCTACGCCTAGAGTTCCTATGGTGGGCAGAGGCCTGCCACCAAAACAGGGGACTACCATTCACACTACCCCCTGCCACCCAAACCTTAACAGACGCCTCAGACTATGTATGGGGGGGGGGCTCACCTGGCAGGGAAGGGCATTCAGGGCAAATGGAACCCAAGTCAAATGCACCTGCACATAAATCAAAAGGAAATGTTAGCTGTGCAGAATGCTCTGACAGCCTTCAAGGACCACATTCTTCCAGGACAGCTAATGGTAAATACAGGCAACACCACTGCCATGTGGTACATAAGCAGGGGGGTACACATTCTTACCCCCTCTGCAGACTAGCCATGGCATTGTGGAGCACAGCCTTAAGCTACCAAGTGAATCTACAAGCTCAGTTCCTACCAGGAAAACTAAATACACTGGCAGATGGACTATGCGGAAACCTCATGGACCCACATGAGTGGAAACTGGAACCAAGGATTTTCAACATGTTGACAAGCAAGTGGTGGGGGAGCCCAGATATAGACCTGTTTGCCTCCCCCCAGAACCATCAATTGGACACATTTTGCACAAGGATTCCCCACAATCTAGCTTGGAAAGTGGATGCTGTATCCTTCAGTTGGAAAAAAACAGTTTATGCCTTTCCTCTTCTGCCTCTGCTCTCCAAGATACTACTAAAGATCAAGCAGGACAAGCCAAGGATGATTTTAATTGCACCAGACTGGCCATGCCAACACTGGTACCCCCTCTTGCGCAGTGGGTCACGCTTGGCCCCATGGCACCTGCCTCAGACTCCTTTCCTGTTGTCTCAGTAGGAGAGCCAGATTCTGCATCCTCAGCTGAAAACCCTGAACCTAGCAGCCTGGCTAATTACCTATTCTCTCCTTTACCATCTCTCAGTAACCAGTGATGAATATCATTTTAGAGACAAGAAGATCTAGTACTAGGAAATCTTATGCTGTAAAATGGAAATGTGCCTGAAATCACTCTCAAGGGATGAGTGCAGCAGTGCCCAATTTACCTCAGATTCTACAGTACTTGACTGAAATGCTTCATAAGGGCTTGTCCTTTTTCACCATCAAAATTCATGCCTCAGCCATTTCAGCACAGAGCCTCCCCTCTCATCCACTGCTCAAGCAGTTCCTCAGAGGGGCCAAAATTTAAGGCCACCCAGGAGAGTTCCAACTCCATCCTGGGACCTTAACTTTGTCTTGGAGAAACTCATCTTCCTCCTTTTGAGCCAGGTGCTACTGCATATTTAAAATTCCTTTCCTGGAAAACAGCTTTCCTTTTAGCAATCACTTTTGCAAGAAGGGTATCTGAATTACAGGCCCTTATGGCAGTGGAGCCTTTCATCATCTTTCATGCGGGTAGGGTGTCCCTCAGAACCAATCCCTCCTTCATGCCCAAGATGGTATCCAGTGTGGCTCTTAATCAATCCTTTCATTTGCCTACCTTTTTTCCTGACACACAGAACAAAGGGGAACGGATACCACACTCCTTAGGTGTGCACAGACAACTTAGATTTTACTTGGACAGGACTAAACTTAAAAGAAAATCTGAACTGGTGGTGGCATTTGCTGCAGGGACAGAGGGGAAAGCTATTTCAAAGCAAACCATTTCAAAATGGATAGGCCACTGCATTCATTTCTACTATAAGCACCATGGAAAACCTATCCCACCGGGTATGCGACCCCATTCAACCAGGACTGCATCTACCACCACAGCCTTTCTCAGGGACGTTCCTACCAGGGGCATCCTAGAAGCTGCTACCTGGAGTTCTGTACATACTTTCACCAAGCATTAACATTTGCCCATTTACTCTAAATCCAGAGCTGGCTTTGCCACTGCAGTCTTGCGCGGCTTTATAGCTGGTCCTAATTCTATTTAAATTCCTCCTCCCAACCTTGGCTTTGGGAATCTACCCAAATGTAATGACTGTAACAGTGAAACTCTAAGAACATAGTACATTTGTGTACACTTACCATAAATCTAGATGTTCGAGTGTATTCACTGTTGCAGTCCTGGTTACCCTCCCTCCAGCCCCCTTCCTTCATTTGGCTATACCTCTACTTTCCCTTACTGTGCTCACAAAGCTTTTTGGTGTATTTGCTTTTTTGTTGGAGGTATATCCTTATACGTATAGATTTAATTGCTTCCCATTAGGGGGGGCACCTGACATCTGGGGCAAGAAAAACTGATGTAATGGCATTGGCTGCATGTTTTATACCCTTGACGACCTGATGTCATGGAAGAAGGGACAGCAACCAACGCAGGACCCAAGACTTTGTTAATCAGGCTGACTGAGGGCTACTACAAGCAGATAACCCAAAGATAATGGCTGCAACAGTGAATACACTCTAACATCTACATTTATGATAAGTATACACAACTGTACTTTGCAATGGTAGCAAATGGAGGAAATCAGAAGAAGGTAAGAACTGAGACAGAAGGGAAAATAGTGGAACAGGTTACCAGCTTCAAGTATCTGGGAGGGATGGTTGAGAAGGAATATCTGAATGAGGAGGTCAAAGCTAAAATCATAGGAGCTGGAGCCAACTAATACGGAATGTCAGGTGTAGTATATGACAGAAGAATGACAAAGAAGCTAAATCGTAAGGTGTTCAAAACAGTGGTGCTTCCTGTACAACTATGTGGTACAGAAACCTGGGTAGTAACTGCAGAGCAGTTGAGGAAGCTAGAGGTGTAGGATGCACACAGTGGGACAAATGAAGAAATGAGGACATACAAGCAGAGGCCAGAGTAGCTCCAATTACACAAAAGTTGAAAGAGAACAGATTATGGTGATTGGGGCACTTGTGCAGAAAGTAGAAAACAGTCTAGGAAAGATGATTTAAGCCATACTGGAAGAAGGCAAGAAAACAAAGGCATCTGACAGAGAAATGGATGGATTAAGTTGGAAAAGAACTATGCCAGTCAGCCATGAGTGTCGAAGAAAGGAGGAGAGGGGCATTGAATAGAAAGAAATGGCTACAGTTGATATGACACCCAGACCCCATTTAGGAGAAGGGGGTTGATGATGAATGTGTACTTGACAGAAGAGGGCCCTGCTTTAGTAGAGTTTACCAGAGGATTGTTAATATCCACAGATATGTTTTAGGAATCAAGAGTCTTTGCTAGTTTAACCAAAGTGTATGTGGGAACACCTTTTCAGTTCTTGTTGGTGTGCAAAACTAAACATGTCTATGTAAATATTTTTAAATGTCTGATATTTGTGGCATATCTAGGGGCTACACAAATCTCTCTCCAGTCAGGTTCTTCCCTAAAGTCTCACTATAGTCCTGCCTCATTTTTGTGTTGCTTTAGTTTTGTCATTACTTTATGTGCTCTTTGTTACTTTTTCCTAACAGCAGTATCATTTCTTGTATTTTGAAGTCCACTATAGGTGGTTTAATTTGATAGAATGTCCATACCTTCTTAAGTTTTTTTTTTCTATAGACAGAATGGAGCCTCATATATGCTAATTGATCATCATTCTGTAATCTGAGCTTTTTCCCAATTTTTTATTTCTTCTCCTTTTAACACGAGCTGTTAAAATCCTGATTCTTCATTTTTCCCATCCAGATATTTCTTATACTTTTGTTTGTTGCTTTACTACTTTTATCTGTTAGATAATCTGTTGTTATCCTGTTTCCAGATTTTTAACTTCTTTTAACATAAACAGTTGTTATCTTTCAGCTTTTCCCGATTAGGGGTCACCACAGTGGAACTCCGGTCTGCTAATGATTAGCAGTAGCTTTTCACGAATGCCAAGGTGCCAGCTTGACGTTCAACCTTCAAAGAAGGCATGCCCATTTACACATGTCTTTCGAACACCCACCCAACCGCGGGGCGGACATGCAGACTCCACACACTCCAGCCGGGAATCTTACGGGAGAACCTCTTGCTGTGAGGCAACAACGCTACCGCTGCACCACCGCGAAAGCTGAAATTATATCACTTTCATGTATTGTTCATTCTAGTTTCTTTCCATATCTGCTCATGTACCTACCTGAACACTGTATGCACACTTGTTTCATCATTGTTGCCTTCCATTTAGCTTGCAAGTCTTGTATTGAGCCAAATACAAAAATTTGAGTTGTGAAGCCCTGATGTGTGCCTCCAGATCTGTTAATACCAATTTCCCTTTTCCTTGAGTAGTATTAATAGTGTCTCCCATTGCACTGTTTCTTCCTTATTGTCGTAAAATAATTCCTTTAATTCCTTTCTTCTGTTATGTCATATCTCTTCCTTTGGTTAGTAAGCCTGTCCTTACAGAGAGAACTAGTGGAAATAAAAAGACAAACTGCCTGTATCTTGCACTATTTTTATGATTAACATCTTTCACCATCTTATTTTTAAGGTGATGTCTTCTCACAATGTTTTTCACTATTGCAGTCATTACATTTGGGGAATCTGCTGGCAGGTTGCACTCAGTCAGTCTGATTAACAAAGTCTTGGGTCCTGCATCAGTTGCTGTTCCTTCTTCCATGACATCATGTTGTCAGGGGTATAAAACATGCAGCCGACGCCATTACTTCAGTCTTTCTTGCCGTGCGGTGCCCGAAGTAGTTTCCAAATGCCGGTCGGCCGACTCCTGACATTTTCGTTTTCGACTTTCAGAACCGAAGTCTTAAACTTAAAGCTAAGTACCCTGTTGGGGAAACTTTTTCTTGCTCCTTACCAATGTCAGTAAAAGTTAATAATTGCATTACTTGTGGAAAGCAAATACCTCATAAAGATTTTCATTCGTACTGGGCCCTGACCACGACATACCTTGCTGTCGGTTTTGTGCTTTATTTAATCAGCGCACTATCCGTCGTCTGTACATTTTTGCCTCTAAATATTTCGGTTCTCTGTTTAATTATCCAGAAATGTCGGTTAGCCATCCGACTACCGGGATTCCAAAAAAACGTAAAGATAAAGACAGAGACAGGCCGCCAAGGTAAAAAACTGCTGACGACGCTTCTCCTAAGCCAGTCACCAGTTCGCCGGTACACAGTGAGGAGTTTTCGCAGCCCCTGATACTTGCTACTTCTGATTCGCAGGCCTCTACTGAGACCCATTCGGAGTCCGGTATGCCGCAAGATGCTTCACCTATGGAACCTGTGGATGTCTCTACCTTGGATGGGTCCGGAGGTGCTGTGCAGGCACCGGCTTTTGAGCGTGTATTCAGGCCTACAGACTTGCATATTAAATAGACACCGCCTTCATTACTAAGGCCTAAATCTCGATTCATGTCTAAAAAACCGACGACTAGGCCACATGTTCAGGCCCCTCTGCCTAAAAAAACAAATGATAAAAATGGCTGAAGATTTAATTACTCTAATCAAGGGTAGTCAACCCCCCCCCCCCCCCCAAGAGGCCTAATGCTGAGCTTGATTATGAATCTTCTGATTATGATTCTGTTTCTTCTGACTCTTCTAATTACCTGGATTTGTCCATAGCTACTTATGAGGATTCTGATGCAGAGGATTCCATTCCCTCTGCTTTCCCTCCTGAGGATTTTTCTTCTGGAGAAACTTTACATACTTTAAGGGAGCATTTCCACTGGGAAAGCCAGGAATATTCTTATTCAAAAAAGATACTTGGGGAATTCCTCCTTCTACCTCAGCATAGGCTTTTGGCTATACCTCCTGTACTAGCCATTGTTGATGATGTGTTCTCGGAATCCAGTTTGGCCCCCGATTCCCTGCCTCTGGCTCAGTAAACCTGACAGATACTACAGGGATCCTGAGTCCCACAAGTTCCTTTTGAAAAATCCTGTTGCAGATCCAGAAACCATTTCTCAGGGACCCAAGGGCATTAAGGCTTCTACTGCTAAAAATCCTACCCCTTCTGACTCCAGGGCCCTGGATAGATGGGGTAAGAAGGCTTATACTTCTGCAACCTTGGTAATCAGAGCTTTAAACTGCCAATTTCATATGTTAAAATATCAACAGCATGTTATTGGACTGCTTGAACAGAAAATAATGTTGATTCCGGACTGTGTGGAAAATAAAGATTTACAGGATTTAATGCATTCTGCTGAACAAGTTGGAAAACATACTTTGCAATGTGGTTTTGATTCTTTAGAGGCCTCCTGCAGAGCTGATGTTACTGGGTCTGTGCTTAGAAGGCATTCTTGGCTTAAGGAGCAATCTTTGCCTGATCATGTTAAAGCTAAATTGTTGGATGCTCCTTTAAATCAGGACCGCCTGTTTGGCAATAAGGCTGAAGAAGTTCTAAAAAAGATGGAAGATAAAGCTAAATCTATGCAAACTGTTAAAGATTTTTTAAGTGCATTCTCCAAGATTTAGTAGGCACTGGCCTACTGAGAATTGGTCCTTTCCAGCCCTTTCCAGATCCTCTCAAGCCAAACCCATACACAGCAAAAACCCCAGGTTTCAGTCCCAGGGGACTCTCAGAACTAAGCAGTGGGGGGCCTCCACTTCCAAATCTGGAAATAAGATAACCCCTATAGTAAACAGTCTTAATGACTTCCTTTTAAAATTACCAAGCACTTGTCTTTTAACCACTCCTTTGGGGGGAGATATTGCTCTTCATGCAAAAAACTGCGAACTCATAACCCAGGACAAATGGATTTTAAATATAGATTCCCAGGGATACAGATTTCATTTCCACACGTTAACAACACCAAACGGGTGGCAAGACCTGCCCCTGAATCAGTGGCCATAGGCTCAAAAACAAGTACTTTCCGTCTTAAGCATGGGGGCTATTCAACTGGTACCAGAAGAGGAAAAGGGACAAGGTTTCTATTCCAGGCTTTTTCTGGTACCCAGAAAAGACAAATGATGGCGTCCAATCCTCGACCTGTCTACTCTAAACACCTTTCTGGAGATTCTAAAATTCAAGATGCTGACTCTTCACCAGTTATTTCCCATGCTAGGCAAAGACGCTTGGTTGGCAACTCTAGATTTAAAAGAAGCATACCTGCACATCCCAATCAGGGAATCTTGCAGAAGATACCTACGCTTCAAAGCAGACTACTTGCATTATCAGTTCTCTGCACTGCCCTTTGGCTTGTCTACTGCGTCCAGGGTATTCACAAAGTGCCTGGCTCCAGTTATTGCATTTTGCAGGCAAAGAAATATTCAAATATATCCATACCTGGACGATTGTCTAATTCAGGCAAAAAACCCGGGCATACTTCTAAATCATTTGGCGTTTGTAAAAAGGGTTCTCACTTGTCTGAGGTACACCATAAACGAAAAGAAATCACAACTGGTACCCTGTCAAGAGATTACATTCCTGGGTGAAAGCTTGAATACAGCTGCCCAGATGGCTTTCCTCACTCCAGAGAAGCAAATTAATTTGGTAACTTACTTCAAACAAGTGGCCACAAAAAACATGCTATCTACAAGACAGATACTGCAAGACTTGGGGTTCATGGCCTCCTGCATTCTTCTAATTCCATATGCAAGACTGCATATGAGGAAACTACAGTGGTATCTAAAAAGTCTATGGAGTCAACATTGTCACAACCTGGAAGCAATGATTCCTATCATACCTTGCCTACGCCTGGAGTTCCTTAGGTGGGCAGAAGCCTGCCACCAAAACAAGGGACTACCATTCACACTACCCACTGCCGTCCAAACCCTAACTACAGATGCATCAGACTATGCATGGGGGGGGGCTCACCTAGCAGGGAAGTGCACTCTGGGCAAATGGAACCCAAATCAAATGCACCTACATATCAGTCAAAACGAAATGTTAGCTGTACAGAATGATCAGATAGCCTTCAAGGACTACATTCTTCCAGGACAACTAATGGTAAAGACGGACACCACCACCATTATGTGGTACATAAACAAGCAGGGGGTTACACATTCCTACCCCTTCTGCAGACTAGCCATGGCATTTTGGAACACAACCTTGAGCTACCAAGTGCATCTACAAGCTCAATTCCTGCCAGGAAAATTGAATACACTGGCAGACGGACTAAGCAGAAACCTCATGGACCCACACTAGTGGAAACTGGAACCGCGGATTTTCAACATGTTGACAAGCGAATGGGGGAGCCCAGACATAGATCTATTTTCCTCCACCCAGAACTACCAGTTGGGCAAGTTTTGCACAAGGACTCCCCACAAACAAGCCTGGAAAGTGGATGCTCTGTCCTTCAGCTGGAAAAACTATCAGTCTACACTTTCCCCCTATGCCTCTGCTCTCCAAAGTTCTACGAAAAGTCAAACGGGACAAACCAAGGATGATTTTGATTGCTCCAGACTTGCCGCGCCAACACTGGTACCCTCTCCTGTGCAGTGCGTCACAAATATCTCCATGGCACCTGCCTCAGACCCCTTCCCTGCTGTCTCATTAGGAGAACCAAATTCTGCACCCTCAGCTTCCAACATTGAACCTTGCAGCTTGACTAATCACTTAAATTCGCCCTTATCCCTCAGCAAACCTGTGATGGATGTCATCTTGGAGGCGAGGAGACCTAGTACTAGAAAATCTTATGCTGACAAATGGAAAAGATTTTGTGCCTGGAACCAGTCTCAAGGAATGAGCACAGCAGCGCCCAGTTTACCTCAGATTTTGCAATACTTAACTGAGATGTTTCACAAGGGCCTGTCTTTTTCCTCCATTAAAATCCACGCCTCAGCTATTTCAGCTCACTATAACACAGAACCACCCCTCTTCTCTCATCCTGTGCTCAAGCAGTATCTCAGAGGGGCAAAAAACTTGAGACCACCCAGGTAAGTTCCTACCCCTGCCTGGGACCTTAACTTTGTTTTGGAGAAACTCACTCTACCTCCTTTTAAGCCAGATGCTACTGCAGACTTAAAATTTATTTCTTGGAAAACAGCCTTCCTTTTAGCAACCACTTCAGCTAGAAGGATATCTGAATTACAGGCCCTTATGGCAGTGGAGCCTTTCATCATCTTTCATGCAGACAGGGTATCTCTCAGGACCAATCCTTCCTTCGTGCCCAAGGTGGTTTCCAGTGTGGCTCTTAAGTCCATTCATTTGCCAACCTTCTTCCCCAATCCACAGCCCAAAGGGGAATGGATTCTGCATTCCTTGGATATGCACAGACGACTAAGATTCTACTTGGACAGGAATAAATCTCGAAGAAAATCTGAACAATTGCTGGTAGCATTTGCTGCAGGGGCAGAGGGGAAGGCTGTTTCAAAACAAACCATTTCTAAATGGGTAAGCCACTGCATTCATTTCTGCTATAAACACCACGGAAAACCTATCCCCCAGGTGATCAGATCTAACTCCATCAGGGCTGCATCTACTTCTGCAGCCTCTCTCAGAGGTGTTCCTATCAGGGATATCCTAGAAGCTGCTACCGGGAGTTCTTTACATACTTTCACCAAGCACTATCATTTGCCAATTTTCTCTAAATCCAGAGCTGGCTTTGCCACTGCTGTCTTGCAGGGCCTTATAGATGGCCCTAATGCTGTATAAACTCCTCCTCCCAACATAGCTTTGGGAATCTACCCAAATGTAATGACTGCAACGGTGAAACACGAAGAACATAGTACAGTTGTGTACACTTAGCATAAATGTAGATGTTCGAGTGTATTCACTGTTGCAGTCCTGGTTACCCTCCCTCCAGCCCCCTATTTTTTTCTGACTATACCTCTCCTTTCCTTTACTATGTTTAAAAGCCTTTTTGGTGTATTTGCTTTTGGTTGGAGGTGTACTTCTGTGTTTTTGGGTTTATTTGCTCCCCATTAGGGGGGCACCTGACATCTGCGGCAAGAAAAACTGATGTAATGGCGTCGGTTGCACGACGACCTGACGTCATAGAAGAAGGGACAGCAACCGATGCCTGACCCAAGACTTTGTTAATCAGGCTGACTAAGGGCAACCTGCCAGCTGATTACCCAAATGTAATGACTGCAACAGTGAATACACTTGAACGTCTACATTTATGATAAGTATACACAACTGTACTTTTCATTGGCTCTGTGTTCAACATCCTGCTTCAGAGAAGTATCTCATTCAATCATGACTGCATAAAAGTGTTTTTTTCTGCACTATGTGTTGGTACATAATTCATCACTATGTCTTTTGTTTTAGATTCATTCACTTTGCAGATTTGTATCTTATTAAATATTTTTAATCTGACAATTGTTTTCTGAAACGTATTCTGAGTTTGTGGCTTACAATATTACGTCATCTGCAAACATAGCAACCTTTGTGTGTGTATTATCCCATTTATAGCATGTAATATCGGTTTGTCCTAATATCTTTAGCCATTTGCTCCAAATACAAAGTCAATAATAACTCTGAAAGTGTACATCTTTGCCTTGTTCCTTTAGATAGACCTGTGTGTTTCTGACAATCCTCCCTACACTTTTTCACTTGAACCCTTCTGTAAGTACCAATTCCTTGGTTTACCCATTTATGTGGGAAAATAAAATGCCTCCATTTTTCCTAAGGGATTCCCAACTTAGTCTTTTCAAATGCCTTTTTTATGTCTTTTTTGTTGCTCATAGCATCCTTTTGAATCGGTAAGCTTTTGTTGTTATTAGATGTGTGTTTTTCTGCCATGAAACCACATTTGCCAAGCTTTATTATTTCTAGTAGGATTTTTGCCAAACTTTTGGCTAAAATTGTCATGAAAATGTTATAATCATAGTTTAAAATTGAAATAAATCTATAGGACCCTGGGTCTGCGGGATTTCCCTTTTGGCTTGACTGTTATAGCTGCATTATACCATGAAGGGGACACTTTACTTGAGAGATTCTTTTAAATAATTCTTTCTAAATTTTAATTTTATTTAATTTCTTCCTCTTTTCCAGATTTCTATTGGACATCTTTACATTCCAGGTGTTTCCCTGTATTTTGACTGCTTATAGCTTTGATTTCTTTTTCCTGTATGTTCCTCATTAAACTTGTAGGTGGTATTCATAATCTCAAGGTTCGTAGGTACGCCTTTATGCAAGTACATTGAGTGCCAGCAAATTGTGATGACTATGTTGGGTCTATATTAGAAGAACGAAACGACTAAAGAGTGGAGGCTCTTTCATCAACACGTAAAACCCGAAGTCTGAAGACAGCAAAGTTACGGAACAGCGATTTTTTTTCCCAGGGGAAAAAAATCGTTGTTACAAAAAAAAAATTATAAAGACAAAATAAAGTGAGGGGCTTAGCCCCCACAACCCCCTACTTAAATATACCAACTCCGAGATCGCATCAGAATGGAGAAAACAGCAAAGTCCCGAGAATGGCCCAGCGATTTTTTTTCCCCTGGGAAAAAAATCGCTGTTCTGTAACTTCACTGTTTTCAGACTTCGTGTTTTACTTGTCGACAAAAGAGCATTAGCTCTTTCGTTACTTCTCTCTTCTAATATAGACCCGACTGTGTCAAAGTAAAAGACTGCATAGAGAAATGCTGCTTAAAGTGGGGAAAAATGTTCAGCTGTATGTGAATTAATCCATTAATGTGCACGTTTTCAACTAATTTTGGCTATTTCCAGAAGTTGTGGACAAGCTCAAGAATGCTCCAGCCTGCTTGAACTACTATTGTGTAGTTAAGGCAAGCAAAGCTCAGTACTGCTGTCCAGAACAAATTAAAAAAAGGGGGGGGGTTATATAGTGACTATAGGGGTGTCCTTATATAGGCATTGTGGTTGTTTGTAATATATGAAAAGGGAAGGTAGGACAACTAGTAAATAGGAAGAAACTGCATATGGGGCCCACAGAAGCAAGACATCAGAAGGGTTGTGCTAGAGGGGGTGGGAGAGGAGAGGGGTACTATGTTTTTTTTTTGAGGGATAGACCCTTTTTTTTGTATATTACAGGGAAGTTGTTGAATGAAGTAGAGAAGAGGGTGTAAGAGAAAGAATTGGGGAATGAGGGAAATGAAGAGGAGCCAGAGCAATTCTCATCCTGATCCAGAGAACATTAAACGTTTCTTCTGCCTGATGGACATACAGTGATACATCCCAGTGACATTGGGGAGGAGGCCTCCTATGTCTCAGTGGTCAAATCTTTGTGGGGAAGTGGGTCTTGAACCCGCTGAAGAAGGTACTGTTTGGGCCAAAAGGTGCCTTTGCATTGCCCACTTAACCACTTATCCTCAATCAGCTGCCCAAGCTCATGCCTATCTTGGTCTTCCAGACTGTTCTTCGTCACTGTGTTTGCTTCATTGGAGCCTCAACCCCAACTCTGTGAGAGTAGCCTTGTGTGGGCAGAGGGTGATGGAGAGCATTCCCCTGACCTGGAAGAAGTTTGTTGGGCTGCTCCTGGGATCTCTGGATCAATGGAAAAGAGAACATAAAAGGGAAAGGAAGAAAATAAATGAAAAATATTTCAAAATTAACGTAAAAGAAAATAGAAAGGGAGAGGAAAACGTGCACAAAAAGGAGAAAATAGATGCAGTCAAAATTTGGCGTTACTTCGTTTTATATTTTATTGATAGTGTCTACTAAACATCTGATAAGCAGTTATACTAAATAAACTGCTACTACATTTTACAGAGTAAATATACTGTAATATATGCTACTGGTGTTAACTGTGCTGGAAAGGTTACTTATTGGTATTACAGTATTTCTTCAGTTCTACTCGTATTACTTTTCTTCTTTGAATGGATTATGATGCACACAAGGCCTGCTTGACCAAACTGGAGTCAGTCCAAATACTGGCAAACACTCTGCTCATGGGGTATTTCAGTTATCCCACCACCAACTGGGAAACCTACTGTAGCCCTAACTCACTAGTGCAAAAGTTGTTTGGCTTTAACTCAGATGCCCTGGAAGAAATTGTTCAAACCCCAACAAGAGGATCAAACATACTAGATGTGGTCCTCACTAACATAAACAGGTGCACCACTGCAACTGTTGGACCCTCATTAGTTAAATTTGACCATAAATCTGTCGTCTTCGAACTGGCACTAACACTCAAACTTTCAGAGGGCGAAGTCGGATTAAAAAACTTCATCATGGCAAAACTGTACCTTCTTATGGGAAAGTATAAATGTATTCCAAGCCCCACCTCAGGCTGGAAGTGGTAACTGCACCAAAGCTTACACTAAAGCCCTGTACAATCACTTGTATAAGTGTAAAGACTCAACTGTTACAGGGAGAATCAAAGCCAGAACCCCAAATAAAAACAAGCTGCCCTGGTGGACACCCAGCATCCACAAACTTTACAACAAACACAGAAATTTGCTGTCTAAGAAAACTAAGGTGAGGCCCCAACAATGGAAAAGCACTCTACTTAGCTTCAACAGGAAAGTAAGACAACATGTCATGGGTTTGGAGGGTGGCGTAATGGTTAAGGTGTTTGCCTTGCAAGCACAAGGTGCAGGGTTTGAGTCTCACAAGGGATAATTGGTTAGGCTTAAAATGGCTCACAAGGGCAATTAGCTTAGTACTAATCTATGAACCTATAATCCTCCAAGGGTAACTTTGAGAAAAACTTAGCAATCACATCTAAGGATAACTATAAGGCCTTTTACAGCTACATATGCAGCTTAAAAGATAGGACCCAAGCACCTAAGCATGTGCCGAGCTAGTGACTACAACTGTATCATATACACTAATCCCGCAAAGATAGCAAACCTGCTGGCAGACAGATTTGATGAACATTTCACTCGTTTATCCCCTTCAAACTTATCACAAACCTTGCCCCCAACTCTACATATCTGAAGAGCATATCGTCTTGTCTAAGGCAAAAAACACAGCTTCTGTGGGAACTGATGACATTTCAGGCTGTCTTCTAAACAAAGTAAAACATAAACTAGTGTCACCATTAAACACCCTATTCAGTCACAGCCTTAACCGCAGGCTATGTTCCTGCGGAATGGAGAACAGGAACTGTTATTCCCCTCCATAAAGGTGGCTTAGCAACAGGCACTGGGGAATGACAGACCCATAAGTTTGACCAGCCTCATTTGTAAGGCCATGGGACGTATTATCATGGACCTCATAAAGACATAGCTGACCTCCAGCCTCTGGATCCAACCTAATTCAGCTTAGTCAAGGGCAGATCCTGCCATTTAAACCTGGTGGATTTCTTGGAAAATGTTACCAGGGTCATTGACTAGGGCATATCTGCGCACACAGCATACCTCGACTTAACCAAGACCTCCGATACAATCCCACACTCAAGCATTACCAATAAACTTAGCAAACTGAATGTAAACCCCTTTGTTATAAGATGGATTGCCAACTGGCTCACAAACCGTTCACACACTATCAAAGTGGGTAACCCCCGCATCGACTAGCAGACCTGTCACCAGCAGGATGCCACAAGGATCAATGCTGGGGGCCCCCTGATATTTGGTATATACTTCTTAGAAGTTCAAGCCAAACCTAAGGGGCTGTGGCTGACCATGTTTGCAGATAACTGCAAACTGGATGCAATTATCGAATCCTCAAATGGGATCAGTATACTTCAGTAGGGTCTTATGCAGACCAACAACTGGTGTCTTAGTCATGGTCTCAAATTAATTACAAAGAATTGCATCATCATTCCCTTCAGTAAAAACAATGTCTCTTCACATTATCAAATTAACAGCAATAGCCTATGTACCTATGAAGTGGTAAGGAATCTTGGATCACAAGTAGACTGTGATCTTTACCTTGACCACTGTGTGTGTACTGTAGTAAGGAAGACTTTCTATGTAGCACACTTGATTAGCAAAGGTATCGTCTCTAGAGCAAAGGAGGTTATAACCCCTCTATACTCATCACTAATCAGGCCAAAACTTAAGTATATATGCCCCCTTTGGCATGTACCATATAAAGCACCTGCAGCAGTTGGAGAGACCTCATTGGTGTTTAACAAAGATGATCAAGGGACTCCAGCACATGTGTTACACAGACCAACTAAAGTCCTTGTCATTATACTCAGTATAATATAGACTTCTTAGGGGAGATATATGCCTGGCTTACAGAACAATCTTTGACCAAACTTATGAATTTGCTGTACATCCATAAATCAAGCGTGACTAGAGCTACCTGATGTTCATCGTGCATACAGCTGCAGTCATAACAGATGGGTTCTCCTGCCATCAGGCGGGTCCTCGGTCAGCCAAATTACAAAGTCTAGGTCTGGCGTTGGTTGTCGTCGCTTCTTCCCTGATGTCAGTGTGACAGGGGTATAAAAGAAACAGCCAACGCCATTTTCTTCAGTCTTTCTTGCCGCGCAGTGCCCGAACCAGAAGCAGTTCGCAAGTGCCGGTCGGCCAGCTCCTGAGATTACGAAAAATTTGGAACCGAAGTCTTCTTAAAAGCTAAGTACCCCGTTGGGGAAACTTTTTCTTGCCTCAGACCGATGTCAGGCAAAGTTAATAATTGTATTTCTTGTGGGAAGCAAATACCGCATAAGGATTTCCATTCCCTCTGTATACCTTGTTTAGGCCCAGACCACAACGTCTCGGTCTGTCGCTTTTGTGCTACATTCAACAAACGCACTATTAAGCGTCGGGAGGAGTTCGCCCAGCATTATTTTGGGAAAGCATTTAACTATACTATGTCGTCGGATACTCCGACTCCGGTTTTGTCTAAAAAATGCAAAGACAAGGATCAACACTCGAGGTCCGCAGCCTCTACCGACACCACGCCAAAGCCGACTACACGTGGTCCGGTTCTCAGCGAGGCGCCTACACAGCCCCTGATTACCGACGAAACATCTTTGGCGGTGTCTCCTGTACCCGAGGTCGCAGGCTCCTCGGCCCACCCCCTGACTACAGATACCGAAGCCACGCTTGGCGTTGAAACACAGAATGTGGACAGGTCCACCTCCACTCAAGGTGTCTTCAGACCTTTCTCTTCTTTCTCCATCAAGGCTTTCACCAAGTCTAAAGCTACCATGCACCCTAAGAGACCAGCTACACAGGGCCCATCTCCAGGCCCCATGCCTAAGAAACAGATGCTTAAAATGGCTGAGGATTTAATTACTCTAATCAGAGGTTCTCAGCCACCTCCAGACAAAAGACCCAGAGTGGAGGAAGATTCCCCCTCCTCTGATCAGGGCTCCATTATTTCAGAGCACTCTGATTATCAGGAACAGTCTTACTCCCCTTTTGAAGACTCTGATGCAGAGGAATTTATTCCTTCTGAATCCCCCCCTGAGGATTACTCATTTGGTGAAACTCTGCATACCTTAAGGGAACACTTCCACTGGGAAGGCCAGGATTATTCAGATTCCAAGAAAAGGCTCAGGGAATTTCTTTTGTTACCCCAGCACAGGCCTCTGGCTATACCTCCTGTCCTGAACATCCTAGATGATGTTTACTCGGAGGCCTGCCTTAACCCGGACTCTCTTCCTCCAGCTCCAGTTAAGCCTGACAGGTACTGCAGGGTTCCTGACTCACACCAATTTCTATACAAAAGCCATGCTGCTGACCTAGAAACCATCTCACAGGGGCCCAAGGGAGTTAAGGCCTCCATTGCCAAAAACCCATTACCTTCCGAGAGAGATTCCAGATCCTTAGAAAGGTGGGGAAAAAAGGTATATACCTCAGCTACCTTATCCATGAGGGCCTTAAACTGTCAGTTTCATATGCTAAAATACCAACAGTTTGTTATCTCAATTGAAAAGTAAAATGTCACAACCTGAACAACCAGACATGAAGGAGTTACAGGATTTGATGCATAGTGCAGAACAAGTGGGTAAACTTGCCTTACAATGTGGTTTTGATGCTCTAGAGGCCTCATGTAGAGCTGCTGTTACAGGCTCAGTCATACGTAGGCATGCCTGGCTCAAGGAACAAACCTTGCCTGATCATGTCAAAGCTAAATTACTAGACGCCCCTCTTCAAAAGGATGTACTATTTGGGGCAAATGCTGAGGGAGTATTACGGAAAATGGAGGAAAAGGCTAAATCAATGCAAACTGTGAAAGAATTTCTGCAGGTTCAACCCCCACGTTTTAGTAGAAATTGGCCTTCCAAAAACTGGTCCTTTCCTGCCACAGACAGACCCCAAAGAGGCAGATACAGGCGCCCGAGGGGCAGGGGACAAACACAAGGCTCATACAGAGGCAGACAATGGCAAGCTCCTACACAAAGAGGTGGTGAGGACAACTCGCAATCTTTCAGAAAGCAAAACCAATGACTTTCCCCTTTGCATGCCAACCAGGTCTCAAATGGCAGCCCCCTTAGGAGGAAAGCTGGCACTATTCTCAAAAAATTGGCATATTGTCATAAAGGACAAATGGATCCTGAACATTATAAACAGAGGCTACAAATTCCATTTTCATACCCGTCCAAAAATGAAGGGCATGCCAAACCTGTCACACAATCACTGGGCAGAGGCACAAAAACAAATTTCAGATCTTATAAACATGAAAGCGATTCAAGAGGTACCTACACACGAACAAGGTCAAGGTTTTAATTCCAGGCTATTTCTGGTGCCAAGGAAGGGAAAAGATTGGAGACCTATTTTGGATCTTTCCATCCTAAACACATTCCTACTCGTACCAAAATTCAAGATGCTCACTCTACAGCAACTTCTTCCCATGCTGGGCAAGGAGTTTTGGCTGGTAACATTGGACCTCAAGGAGGCATACCTGCATGTCCCAATCAGACAAAATTGCAGAAGATACCTCAGATTTCTTGAGGTTCAACCCATTATCAATTCTCTGCATTGCCCTTTGGTTTATCTACTGCGCCCAGAGTATTCACGAAATGCCTGGCATCAGTAATTGCCTACTGCAGACTTCAAGGGATACAAATATACCCTTATTTGGACGACTGCCTGATCCAAGCGGACAGCAAGCACATTCTTCTGAAACATCTGACTTATGTAATAATGTTATTAAACTCTCTAGGATACACAGTCAACAAAGAGAAATCAAGACTAATACCCTCTCGGAAGATAATTTTCCTGGGTGCCAATTTGGACACAAACACCCAGATGGCCTACCTCACGCCAGAAAAGCAGGGGCAGCTAATTCAATATTTCAGAACACTGGCAAATTGCACCAGGCTGACTGCAAGGAAAATCCTGCAGGCTCTGGGATTCATGGCATCTTGCATCTTACTAATCCATTGTGCAAAGCTGCATATGAGAAAACTACAATGGTACCTAAAAAACGTATGGTCTCAACACAGCCACAGTTTGGAAACAATAATACCACTAATTCCATGTCTGCAAAAGGAATTTCTGTGGTGGGCTGAAGCATGCCAAACAAACACAGGTCTTCCATTCAGCAAGCCTCAAGCAAATCAAGTCATCACAACAGACGCCTCGGACTACGCCTGGGGGGTGCATATGACAGACCGGTGCATTCAGGGCAAATGGACCCAAAAAGAAAAGCACCTTCACATCAATCAAAAAGAAATGCTAGCAGTGATAAATGCTATTACAGCTTTCAAGGACTTTCTACAACTAGGTCAGCTGTTGATAAGAACAGACAACACCACAGTTATGTGGTACATAAACAAGCAGGGAGGAACACATTCTTATCCCATATGCAGACTGGCCATGTCACTTTGGAACATGGCCATGGACTTACAAATGGAACTACAAGCACAGTACTCGTCAGGCAAGGAAAACACGCTGGCAGACAACCTAAGCAGGAATATGACAGATCCACACGAATGGAAGTTGCATCCAAAAGTTTTTACAGAAATAATCCAAGAATGGGGAAGGCCAGACATAGATCTCTTTGCCTCCCACAAAAATCATCAATTGACAAAATTCTGCTCAAGGATCTTCCATCCAAAGGCCTGGAGAGTGGACGCTCTCTCTTTCAGTTGGACATCAATGACAGTTTATGCCTTCCCACCTCTTCCTCTGCTGCCCAAAGTCCTATTGAAGACCAGAGCAGACAGACCAAAGATGATCCTCATTGCTCCAGACTGGCCAAGGCAACACTGGTACCCACTCCTGAGGAGCCTGACGCATTCCTCACCATGGACCCTGCCTCTAATGCCTCTTCTTCTGACTCAGCACAGCTTCAAAACTCTTCACAGTCAGCTGAAACCACTCAATCTAGCCGCATGGAAGATTCCTTAGTATCGCAGCAGGCCCTGCTCTCCAAGGAGGTGCAGGATGTCATTTTGGAGGCCAGAAGGCCATCAACTAGAAAAGCTTACTCTGCAAAATGGAAACGTTTTTTGTGTTTGGAATGAGAAAAAGGGCCAGTGCCCTGGAAAACTGAATTTACCTCAAATACTACAATATTTGGCTGAACTGCTAAGCAGTGGACTTTCGTTCTCCTCTATCAAAATCCATGCCTCAGCCATTTCTGCAGAATACAACACTGATCCACCTTTATTCTCTCACGCTCTATTAAGACAGTTCCTCAGAGGGGCTAAAAATTTAAGACCTCCAAGAAAACAACCAATGCCTGCTTTGGGATCATAATTTCATTCTGGAAAAACTGACTTTGCCTCCTTTTGAGCCAGCTACCTCATCAGATTTACAATATTTGTCCTGGAAAATAGCTTTCCTTCTGGCTATCACTTCAGCTCGTAGAGTTTCAGAACTACAGGCTCTTATGGCTGTCCAGCCTTTTATCATCTTCCATCAGGACAGAGTTTCATTACGTACCAACCCGTCCTTTATGCCTAAAGTGGTATCCAGGGTAGCTTTAAATCAGGCCATACATTTACCTACTTTTTATCCTAATCCTCAAAACAAAGGGGAGAGATTACTGCATTCCTTGGACATCCACAGACAACTGCGTTATTATTTGGACAGAACAAAGCCTTTCAGAAAATCAGAACAGCTTTTTGTGGCCTATGCGGTAGGAGCTCAAGGAAAGTCAATATCCAAACAGACAATCTCAAAATGGATAGCCCATTGCATACGCTTTTGCTATTCCTTTCATGGCAAAACTGCACCTACAGGCATTAGAACTCATTCTACCAGGGCCACAGCCACCTCTGCAGCCTTCCTCAGAGGAGTTCCTACCAAGGATATTTTAGAAGCAGCCTCTTGGAGTTCTGTGCATACCTTCTCTAAGCACTACAACCTACCATTATACTCCAAATCTAGAGCAGGTTTTGCCACTGCAGTCTTGCAGGGCATTTTGGCTCCTCCTAGCTCCACCTAGTGCCTACCACCTTTTTCTTAGCTTTGGGATTCTACCCATCTGTTATGACTGCAGCTGTATGCATGATGAACATAGTACAGTTTTGTACCTACCATAAATGTAGATGTTAGAGTGTTAATACAGCTGCAGTCCAGGTTTCCCTCCCTCCTTCCCCTCTAGGGGTCTTCTTTTATGGTGTATTTGCTTGCAACTACTGGTCTTTGATAATATTGCATTGCATTATTACATAATTTTATGTATTGCCTTCTTTCTGGGGGCACCTGACATCTGGGGCAAGAAAAACTGAAGAAAATGGCGTCGGCTGGTTCTCTTATACCCCTGTCGCACTGACGTCAGGGAAGAAGCGACGACAACAGACGCCGGACCTAGACTTTGGAATTCGGCTGACCGGGGACCCGCCTGATGGCAGGAGAACCCATCTGTTATGACTGCAGCTGTATTAGCACTCGAACATGTACATTTATGGTAGGTACAAAACTGTACTTTTCAGGAAATTATAAAACAACCAAAGTAAAATAAAAAAAAAACAAGTCCAAGTAAAACGACAAAACCAGGATCCAACGCAAGTTTATTCGATAGTCTCTAGCGCTTCGGCTTACGCCTTCAAGGAGAATACTATCAAAACTTCAAGACACATATTTATACTGTAAAATATCTATTAAACAATTAATTACAAAAAAACTTTCCAATTACATTCAACATTAATACCACTAGGTGTCATTGTACCATATTTTAATATAAAAACTGTTTCTTTATATAAAAGCTTCTTTTTAACTATTTCATCATTTTTATCCATAACAATGTGTTCTAAAATAGTAGCTAACAAACCCTTCGGGTTACTATTATGATGGTCTTTAAAATGCATTGCAAGAGGGCTTTCCATTTTTACTTTTCTAATGTCCCTTGTGTGTTCCTGCAGCCTAACCTTAAAGGCACATTTCCTCTCCCCTATATAAAACAATCCACACGGACATTTCAATGCATATATAACTATTTCTGTGTTACATGAAAATCTCCCAATAGGTTTAAAACTTTTACCATTAATATGGTCAAATGTTTTACTTACATATTCACATGAAATACACTTTCCACATGGGTAAGTTCCCATTAAATTCATATTATTATTTAAATTTTCCTTGGGGGTAAGAAATCTGGCATGTACCAGCATATCTTTAAGATTTCTACCTCTCTTATAAGAAAAAGTGATATTTCTTGAAAAAATGTCCATCAAATCTTTATATTTAAATAACGACGTCCAATAAAATTGGACTACCTGCCTATCTTCTGACAACAAATCATAGGTCATTATCATGTAAACTTTCTTTAAAAACTTCAATTTTTGATTTCTATTGGAACATTTATTGCAATTTCTATCCATCTTATATATACTTTTTTTAACCCTCTCTAGGGAAAGTAAAACTTCCTTTGTATCATAATCTCTTCTAATAAGTAACTCTGAGGTTTTTTCTAACTCAATATTCACTTCATTTGTATTATTACATAATCTCTTTACTCTTGTGAGTTCACCATATGGTAAAGATTTCAATAATTTATCGTTTAATAGCTATTTTATAGTATAAATATGTGTCTTGAAGTTTTGATAGTATTCTCCTTGAAGGCGTAAGCCGAAACGCTAGAAACTACCTGTTTCAGGAACCTAAATATGGCCTGCGACTTGAATAGAACATGCTGGAGGGACAGCATTTGTCTCCCAGTGATTGCAGTATCTTTGAAGTATGCTGCAAATTCATGTGAAGCAGGGCAACCTGTATGACACTGTTCAAAAGGAACCTGGACCAGTGAATAGGGCTCTAAATTCTTAACAGGGACAGTGCCCACAACCCTTCTAGACATGGGGTATTAACTACAGAATCATTGGTATTACATTGGGATGAAACAGCCAAGCTTGAAATGACCTCTGGGTTGATAGCTTAACCTGTATGATCCTATGAAAAAAGTGCATACTTTCCTTCATTTTATTTGCTGCAAAATAGAACACAGATCGATTTCATGATCAGTAATAATGTTTCCGTATTCATAAGCACCCTTGTTAAGCCTCATGAGCATCCTTAGGGCTATCTCCTCTTCAGCTATCGAAATAAGAAGAAATGCATAGTTATTTACTTATCATACATATGTGGGCATAGCTGTGTAGTAATATTTTTTTTCCAATTGGGTGTGAAACAGTGGATGCAATTATTAAGCAAACAGCACTGTAGATTTGATATATTAAATGCAGAGTGCTACTAGAGATGAGTGATCCCTCTGTACTCACTGACAATTTTTTATATTTAGTATTACTTTTTAAGTTTGTTTTCTACGTTCATATGCTGCAGGATGCAGCGACTTCCTGTAGTTTGATACAGTTTTACTAACTCCAGATTTTCTGGTGGAGACAGAGTAAAGTTTACTAGTGCTGTGCATTGCTGTCAGTTTTGTTACAGGTTTCAAATGTTATCAATGATCTATTTGCTTTAACTGTGAAGTTTATAGTATGCCTTGCAGAGATTACTTATGATCCTTGTATTGATCATTGCTGCAATAGCCTAAGCTATATGGGGTTATATTCTTTAAGGATATACAGTAATTGCTGGCCACTTTCCAAAACTTCAGGGCACCTTTCATGGGCCCAAACTGTTATCTCGAAATAAACTGATTAAAAAAACAGGAGTTGGTGCCAAGCCCTTCAGAGCTTTCCTGCTGCCGAAGAGTACTATCTTGAGAAGCCTTTCAAGCATTGATGGTTGGCTTGCATGTCTCTCAACCTCTTAGCACAAGAAATCTGGACAAAGTGAAAAATGATGGTGGACAAAGGCCCAAAATAGGGAAGCACTGTAAATATTGCTCTTATAAACTTAAAAAGTTGCTAGCGCAAAAATGCATTTTCTGAATAATATGAAGTCTGAAACTCAAATATCTGTCATTATTTAGTGAATTCAATCGATTTGCCAAGAAACCATAGATTTTATGAGGAACAAACCAAACATATGAGGCAAAAATCTGGACAGTCTTTGAAAATTGGACAGTTGGGAGGCATGTTGGCTTGTGCTGTTCATTCCCTGAAAGGAACTTATCTGCTGAGGAAAGAAGCTTCCTTTTTGAAAAAGATTTGTTTGATAACACTTTCCTGTTCAGGAAAATTGTTTTAAAGCTACAGGTCTGATTTACTGTCAGTGTTGTACTTTTAAATGGTAGTGCTCTTTTTTCCTGACTGTTTAAAAGTTGTTTAAAATATTTAAAAGCATTTGTCTGTAAAAACATTGTTTACTTTTGGGGGGTTGATAAAGCATTTTAAAATGCTTCTGAATGTGTTTTTCTGTGAAAAAAGTGACTTTCAGAGACTTGAATTTTTACCAACTTTTGCTGCTTATTTTCCCCAGGAAATAAGCACCATTTTCAGCTTGACCATGGAACAAACTGTCGACTCAACTGTCAGCCTTTCTTCCAGCCACAGAGAAGAAAAGTTAAGCAAACAGCCTTTGCCATAATAGCAGCTTGCAGCAGCCACAGGTGGGTGACTGCTGTGGCCTGTAGCGGTACCTCCAGACCACTCATCTTTTTACCTCAGATAATCTGGTGTAACACCTACAGCCACTTTACAGCAGGTCTTAGCCGTGTTTTCTGCAGTTGTTGAGGTCCCCTCATTGGGCAAGGGGGAAGTCAATGTTATTGGTCCTCTGAGGTAGAACAGGGAAGACTTCCCTGTTTTGTCAAAATGTTATGCCCACCCATGGAGAAGCTCCTGCTGCTTCCAGTAATAACATGGTTGGCCCCATTTTGTCTGTCAAAAGGAAACAGAAAAGTAAATATGTATGTACTCTTACTCACATCTCCTTTGACAGGAGTAATTTACTGGCTCAGGGTTTAATTCAGGCTTTTCATCATTCTTATAAAAGTTTTGGGTAAAAGAAAGAGGGATACCTCCTTTTCTTGTAGGATATTCAAGATTTTGTATCTAGACAGAAGATGAAGGAAGTGAGAGATGGTTTTCTCCTCAGATTTCTGATTTAGACACAGAGGAGAGCTCATTTTCTGATTCTCCCTGTGGGAGTTTCTCTTTCTCTGGGACTATTTCCCGAATGCCCCAGTGTTTTTAGTGGGATAACTCTGCGGTTTCTCAGTCCCTTAGAAGGAATTTCCAGAATCTGTATGAATTCTTTCAGTTCTGTCAACTTTGGAGAATGTGTGAGTTACTGCCTACAGTCTTCCTGTTCGTCAGCCAGCTACCCTTAAAAAGGCAGATAGGATGTATATATACTTCCTGTACCTGACCCAGGAGCTGTAACTTTAGGTAATCCTACTGCTGCTCAACATTGAGATCTGATGATGTCTTCTCCATCTGGCTTCAACCTGTTGGTTATTGGAACAGACTCTGATTCAGTGCTAGCCAAATCCTCCAGACTTCAACTCAATTGGATCCTCCTTCCCTACCCACAATCCCCCACTCAACAGATCCCTCTGATCAAGTTTGCTGCCATTCCTGTCAGCAGATTGACCCGTTATGCTGCGGAAATGTGCCCTTTTGGTACTATCTTTGTAGGCTTTTTGCAGTATTTTCTGTAGCATTTTCTCCATTACCCTTTTTAGGTAGTTGCACTTAGCATAGGTTTAGTGTATATGGTTAGGCTAGCTAGATTTAAGTAAGGTTTGTTGTACTTTGTGTGTGTGTTTTATTAGTAGCTGTTTTTTCCAGCCTTATTGAGTTTGGTTTTGTTTCTGTAGTTTGATTTCTAGATTGTTAGTATAGTGTTTTCCTTTGTATTTAGTATGCTGGCCTGCCTTATCATGGCTAAAGGTTTTTAAAAAAATGTGTTGCTAGTGGGCACAAGCTTACCCTCCCAAGATGTGCTTGAGAAGTATGTTTACTGCTTGGGGGCTGCCCATCTCAATCCCGCTTGTTCCATCTACAAGGGGTTTGGGTCTTGAGCAGTGAATGAGAGATGGGTGAAATTAGTCCTTAAGGGCCTTCTTCCAGCTGGTGGTTCTTCCTTTGCTTCTTCAGTGCTGATCGTTGGCTCCAAGAAACATGACTCTTCCAAAGACTCAAAGACCTCCAGAGGGGATTGTATAAGGTCCTTTGACCAGGTGCTAGTCCTCCTCCTGGGTCGCTGGACCCAAAGGTCCCATGAATTTTGTGTGCACCAGCTGCCTCACCTCAGATCCGGCATGTCAATTCCTCGTCCTCTAAGCAACCCTTCACTTTCTGGCTTCATCCGCTTGGTCATAGAAGTTGGTGGGCAGTTTCAAAATCATCAGGCAGACCCAGATACAATTAGGTCTTATCCCTTTGGGTCCAGGACCTCTTCCCCAAACTTCAGCTCTGTCACCCTGGCTTCCTCCGTCATTCCCAGTGGATCCAAGGTCCTCAAGTTTGACTGTATTCCCACCCTCAGGGTTGGATCCAACAGTGTGACCATACTCAACTCTGACTTCTACCTTGGTCTCATCAACTCCAACTGTGTTAGAGCTGACTGGACCTCGGAGCCATGGTGTTGAGGCTGGCATTTCCAGGTTGGGTTCGATGATCCCAGCTTCAGGATTATCCCTCCCACTGAGATCTTTGGCGTTTAGCAGCTCCGCTCCGGTCTCTGTGTCTGGGAGAGTAGTAGCTCCCATGGATTTGGGCACATCTCTGGTATCTTCAGAAGCTGGAACTCTCGGCTCCAGGAGGCCTGCACCTGCCGCCTCCTTTGTCGTGGAGAAGATGTTCTCTGCTAAGGTGATGGGCCAGGCTTCCTTAGCTGGTGTTCCACTCCTAGTTCTCATTTGTGCTTGTGACTAGTCATCAGCTAGGTCCTGGACAGCCTGTGCTGGCTGGCCTACAATCCGGTCCCTTGGTGGATCTTCCTGCCTGTCCTCCCTCTGGCTTTGCCAGAGTAGGAGGTCTCAGACAAGAGGTGGTGCAACAGGAAGCACCTTGACTCTCCTGAAGAGCCTCTCACTGAGAATACTGGCATCTAGGAAGGAGAGGGGGTGCCCTAAGTAACCACGGGATGACACCTCCTTTGATCTCTTGAAGGTTTGTCTCCCGTGCAGGAAATGGACCATTGAAGCCTCCCCTGAAGGAGTCAGTATTTTTGAGGCCTTTAATATGGGCCCATCCACACCTTGGGTGGTTCTCCTTCCAGATAATCTAGTGTCTTGGTGGGAGTGGAAGGAACCTGGCAGGGTGGACACTATTCCTAAAAAGCCTGACAAAATTCTAGCTCCTCCAAAGGATCAACCATACTGGAGTACAAGTCCAGCTGTGGATACGATCATGGTGGTGGACACCACCAAGAAGGAAATCTTCTGAGGAGAGTTCCTCAGTGCATCCCTCTTAACAGTGTCTCAGGTTTTAATCTGTCTAGGGAAGCAATCTTATGCTTCATTGACATTCACTGTTAGGACACTGAACTACCTATCCTATTTGACTAGACTTCAGCACGATCCTATGGCTGAAGTGTTGAGGGATGTTAAGATAAAGCAGTTAACTAAGATTCAGTAAACTCTTTAGACTCTGCTGTCTATTACCAGTGTTTCCATGAGGCTGATTTCAAATGCAGCCAATGGAGTGTATGGAGTGGCTGGCACTGGCATTGTCATGCAATACCATGCTTGGATGTAACAGTGCAACTTTGCGGATTGCTTCAAGGCATCTTTTATTAATGCTTCTTTTGGTGGCCCTTCCTTGTTTGGGCCTAATATTAAAGACACTCTTAGTAGGAGCAAACAAGAAGGGCAGACACTGTCTGCCATAGGAATGCATTTCATTACCCCTCAGCGAACCTTCTCGAGGAATCAGAATGGGGCAAACCCCTCCTCATAGAAAGCTGCAACAGCCTTCCCAGCATATTTCGGAGGGTTCTGCCCATGGCCGGGGAGGGGGGTATAATGAATGGGCACTGGCCACAGGGCAGGGACATTCCACAAAATCTAGGCTTTAAGCAATCCTGAAGGGTTGCCCAACTGTCCTGCTACTCGTCTCTTCACCCAAAATCTTGGGAGGCCATCACTTCGGACACCCGGATGTTGAGTCATATGCAGAGGTTATACCATTCCCTTTTTAGAAATTCCAAGATTCCATCACAGTTGTCTCCTAGATTTTCCACCCTGTCAGAGACTGCAGGAAGTGGTAGTGATTCAGAAGCTGCTGGCAAACTGAGTCATCCAAGAGGTCCCACCAGACCAGTGAGGATCCAAGGTCTACTAACGTTTCTTTTTGGTACCAAAGAAGAACAGGGAGCTCAGGCCTATTTTGGATTTAAATAAATTGAATCCCTTTGTGAAACAGACCAAGTTCTGGATGGTCATGGTGCAGTCCATTGTACCTCTGCTGAGAAAGGATGACTGCATGTGGTCTGAAGAACTCCAGAACACCTACTGTCATATCAAGTTAGAGAGGCACTTCTGGCTGAGGGACAATGATTTTCAATTCATAGTCCTGCCATTTGATTTTACCACTGCTTCCCTGGTGTTCATGTGCTTCCGTGGTGTTCATGTGCATGGCAGTGGTTGCAGCTTGGCTCCGGCTACAGGGTTTTCAAGCCTTTCCTTACCTTGGTAATTAGCTTCTCATTGGCCTTATGAGAGCATCTCTAATTATGGGCAGAGATACCTTACTCCAGTTGTGCAACAGTTAGGGATTAAGATCAGTTATCTAAAGTTGTGCCTACAACCTGTTCCGACATTAGATTTCATAAGTTGCCACTTGGATACTGTCAGTCGAATTGCCAAACCTCCAAAGTTCCAGACTGATCACCCTTCAATTCCAGGTATTATCTGTACTTGCCCTTTCAAAGTCTCTAGCTCATACTAGCTTGAAACTTCTAGACCACATAGCAGCTTCAGTAAGGTTGGTCCCTTTAGTAGAGTACCACATCAGGACTCTGCAATGGATTCTTGCAGTGCACTGGTTATACATGACCCATCCAATGAGCTTCCCAGTAAGATTGACAAAGGTGTGTCATGTTCAGATTTGGTGATGGGTACAGTCTGCCTTAGTGACTGATAGTAGACCATTCGTTCTTCCCCTTCCTGTGGCCACAGTTACCACAGAAACCTCCCGACCTGACTTTGGCTGCTATACAAAAGCTTAAGCCTAGTTGCTGTAGGTGTGTGGGACGTCACACACAGGGCCATAAACCAAGGTTCTTAAATGTGATGTCTGCATGCACAGACCTCAGAACTTTTCAGCCACAGATGACGTCACATTGTTTGCTTCGCTCTGACACTCGAAGACTTCTAAAAGCTAAGTACCCCGTTGCAGAAACGTTTCTGTTAATTTTTCTTGAGCTTGGTTAACTGTATTAGTATTAGCCAATGTCATCTAAGAAGAGCAAATGCCATTGCTGGCGTCCGATACCGCATAAAGATGTGCACAACTGTTGCATTTTTTGTCTTGGTAAGGTCACTGGTCATACTGCTTGTTCAATTTGCCAATCTTTTCTACCGAAGACCCTCCACAGCTGTCTGGCTACACTAAACGTATATTTAGAGAACCAACATCTCAAAAAGCTTGCACTTAGGATGGATCCCAAATCGGCCGCTCCGACTGAACCACCGTGGAAAAATGCCAAAGTTTCCAGGCCTACTTCCATTGCCTCTCCACCATTGGACATCCCGCCAGCTTCTGATTTAGGAGTTGAGGGACGCCCAACAGAACAGACTACATCGGCTCCCACTGAGGAAGCCGCTTCATAAGTAATGGCCCGCACGTCACTGGAGATAGCTCAGATGTCAGTACCTACCGAGGTCAAGGGGGAACCAGAATCAGTTGGACGACCTTCAGCAATGCCAATTCCTGAGACTCAGGCTTCTGACCCCAGGCCTTCTCCTACACCGATGCCTACTAAGCCAAAACAAAAAACTAAGCATTTGACTCCTACCTCTGAAGGAGTTCCAGATTAGTAATCATTCACTAACTGTCTGATGCAGGCCTTTATGGCCTTCAGGCCCACAGGCTCTTCTCCCTCCACTATACCTGTGCTCATCCCTAGGCCTGCCTCTGCCATTCCTCTCCCCTTGCAGACTTCTCAAGAAGGAGAGGAGGGACTAGAACCTTACTACTCCTCTTCTGAAGAGTCCATTTTTTATGCATCTCAGATTGCCTCTCCTTTGAAATACTGTTCACCAGTTGAAGAATCCATTGAAGGGCACTCCCCACCAGAGGACATTACCTTTGGTGAAAAAACTGTGCAACAAAATGAAAGAGTACTTTAAATAGGACACTACCCAGATGACTGACACACAGAGGAGGTATTTTGAACTCCTTCAAGTGGAGTCACCCTCCCCATCAGCCAGTCCCACCAGTCTTACTTGCCTATCTGGATACTTTTACCTCTGCATCCAAAAATCTTGACTCTGAACCATCTGCACCTAAAAGACCAGACAGGTTTTTAAGGTACCTGATGAGCAAAAATTCTTAGTTAACCCCCCTCCCCCGGCAGACCCTGCAGTTATTGCCGTCTCCCCAGGCAAGCAATCCAGACTTATTCTCTCTACATCTCTTTTACCTACTAATAAAGACAGCAAAACCATGGACAGGATTGGGAAAAAAGTGTACACCTCTTCCACGCTCTTAATTACCAGACATACACGGTAAAATATGCCCTTGACCTTGTCTCACGAGCAAACAATCTCCTGGCTGCCACACCTGACTGCCCTGCTAAATCAGACATAACATCTAAACTGTCTCTGGCTTCACAGCTAGCCAGACATTCCATTAGGTGCAGTTATGACGCAGCAGAGGCCTCTGTTATGTCAGCAGTTTCTGCTTCTGTCCTTTACAGATATTCTTGGCTTCACTTACAACCTCTTCCTTAAGACTTCAAAACTAAAATTATGGACGCCTCATTAGACCATAACCTTTTGTTTGGAAAACAATCTGCAGAACTTTTTAAAAACCTGCAGGAGAACAACAAGGAACTGCAGGACATCAAGCATTTGTTTGTGTCCCCTATTCCTAAGTTTTACAGGAACTACTCTGCTAAAACTTCATTTGTTAGGAGAACCCCTTCCTCTGGCACCCCCTCCTCCACCAGGCACAGGAGAGGAACCAGAAGGCAATCATACTCCAGACATCTTACCTCTCAACCAACTCCTAGACAGCCATTTCAGGATAGAAATGCACCCAACAATGCGTGACTGCCTTGCCCATCTGCTTTGTCAGCCTGCCTATCCCACTGTTTACCATTTTGGAAAACCATCACTTCAGAATAATGGGTACTGACTATCATTCAAAATGGATACTTCCTTTCTTGGAGGGAAAAGTCCATCCCAAGGCCCATTCACTTTCCCCCAAAAAATCAAGCCCACCTCCTACCACAAATTCTTCAAGATCTCCAAAAACTAGGAACAATAAAACCTGTTCCTTCAGGTCAGGAAGGAAAAAGGTTTTACTCGAGACTCTTTCTGGTCCTCAAAAAGGATGGCCCCCTTGGAAACCTTTAACTGGATCTATCCTTCCTGAACCAATTCCTAAAAGTTCCATCATTCAAAATGCTTTCCCTTCCAACCCTTCACCGTCTTATCCCAGACCAGCCTTTATGACCACACTGAATCTAAAGGAGGCTTACCTCCATATCCCCATAACGCCCTCCAACAGAAAATTTTTACTCTTTTCTGGACCCTGATCTCATTTTCAGTTCACAGCCTTGCCCTTTGGATTTGTCTACTGCACCCAGAGTATTCACAAAATGCCTAGTTCCAGCCATTGCTTACTGCAGGAGCCAAGATATCCAACTTTATTCCTACCTAGATGACATTCCCCTTCTAGCAGAGACAGAAACCCTCCTCAAAGACCACCTCAGCTTCAACCACCCTTCTTCAAAACCTGGGCTTCACCCTCAGCATAAACAAATACTCCTTGCCTCCCTCAGCAAGACAAAATCTTTCTGGGCTGCAGAATCAGGACAGATCTGATGCAGGCCTTTCTTCCACAGGAAAAGGTCCACTCCCTCTCCACTCACTTTCAAAACCTTTTACTGGAACCCCAGATTTCTGCAAGACAATTCCTGCAACTCCTGGGGGTTTTGGCAGCCACCATTCCTATGCTTTCCTTGGCAAGAGTGCACATGCAGAAGTTCCAATGGTACCTCAAGAACGTGTGGTCATAACACCTACACACACTAGAGAAGCAAAATGTTCTTCATCTCACATTGCTGCAGTCCTTACACTTGGGTAGTCCGCTGTCCTCGGTCGGCCCGAATATCAAAGTATAAGGCTGACGTCGGTCAAGGCGCATCTGACTGACATCAGGACGTCAGGGTACAAATGCGCATGACCGACGTCATATCCTCAGTCTTTTTTGCCACATGGTCCGATGCAGAAGCAGCATTGCAAGTGCCGGTTGGCGTTCTGAGATTTTTCGATTTCGAAGTTACAGACCGAGTTCAAAGTTGGCTAAGAACCCCGTTGGGGAATATTTTAGTTTTTTCTTGCCTCGGTCATTTACCGGATGTCAGAAAAAGTCAATAATTGCATTTCTTGTGGGAAACAGATACCGCATAGAGATTATCATACTTTGTGTATTCCTTGCTTAGGGCCTGAGCACGACGTTGTTGGCTGTCGCTCTTGTGCTAGATTTAATAAACGCACTATAAAGAGAAGGTTGGATTGTGCAAGGTTAGTCTTTGGGAAGCGGTGCAATTATAAAATGCCATCGGATGCTCCGACGCCCGCTTCTTCGAAGAAGCGCAAGGACAAAGCAGTTAAGCCTAGGCTAGAAGAACCGTCTGTACCGGACGCCGGTTCTTTAGAGGTGTCGGTGGAGTCGGTGGCTCCCCCGGAGGTTTCTTTGTGTTCCCAGGGTGAGACTTTATTATTGCAAGATGTGGCCTCTCAGGAGGCAAGTCAGGCTGAGGGGGCTTCTCAGGTTACTGTACTCCCCTCCCTTCCCAGGGTGGCTAGGCCCTCTCCTTCTGTTTCAAAGGCTTCTCCCAGGGGCAGGCCAAGTTTGGCTTCAGCTGGTGTTACCCCTAGCTCTTCAGGAACTGTGCCCAAAAAGCATATGCTTAAAATGGCAGAAGATTTGATTACTTTGATTAGGGGTTCTATGCCCCCTCCTGATAAGAGACCTAGGATGGAGCCTGAGCTGGGGGGTTTTGAGCAGGCTTCAGATGTTTCAGAGTCTTCGGCTGAAGACTTGCAGGAGTACTCTCCTTATTCTGATTCTGATGTGGATGATTCTACTCCTTCTGCTTCTCCTCCTGAGGATTTTTCTTTTTCAGAAACTCTTCATTCCATGAGGGAGCATTTTAAGTGGGAAGGTCAGGACTTCTCTGATTCCAGGAAAAGGCTTAGGGAATTTTTGTTTTTACCCCAGCATAGGCCTTTGGCTATACCTCCTGTTTTGGATGTAGTGGGAGATGTTTTTTCAGAGGCTTCTCTTAATCCTGATTCTTTGCCTCCTGCTCCTGTTAAGCCGGATAGGTATTACAGGGTGCCTGAAGCTCATAAGTATCTTTTTAAGAGTCCTAGGGCAGACCCAGAAACTGTTAGCCAGGGGCCTAAAGGTGTTAAGGCTTCTGTTGTAAAGAATCCGGTTCCTGCAGACAAAGAGGCTAGGGCCTTGGATAGATGGGGAAAGAAAGTTTATACTTCTTCCACTCTTGCTATGAGGGCTTTGAATTGCCAGTTAGTCTAAGGTTGATGCTCTGGCAGTAGGTATTGATTGTAAAGAGTTGCAGGATTTAGTACATGTTTCTGAACAGGTGGGTAAGCATTCTTTGCAATGTGGTTTTGATGCTGTACAAGCCTCGTCTAGGGTGGCTGCCACTGGGTCAGTTCTTCGCAGGCACGCCTGGCTAAGGGATCAAAATTTGTCTGAACATGTTAAAACAAGGATTTTAGATGCTCCTTTACAATCTGACGTGTTGTTTGGTCCTCCTGTTGAGGCAGTTTTAAAGAAAATGGAAGACAAGGCTAAGTCTATGCAGACTGTTAAAGATTTTTTGCAGGTCCAGCCTCCAAAGTTTAGTAGAAATTGGCCTACTAAGGGGTGGACGTATCCTTCTTATGATTCCCAGTCTAGGGGTAGATCTAGACGTGGTAGGGGCAGAGCTCAGGGCTCTTTCAGGCCTAGAACAGGGAGTTCTCCTGCACAGTCTTCGGTGAGGGCAGGGGTCAGTCCTTTCGTAAACAGACCCAATGACCTACCTTTTCAGCTGCCAGAACCTTCTCGCCTGGCAGCACCTTTGGGAGGAAGGTTGGCACTTTTCAAAGAAAATTGGAGTTTAATTACCCAAGACAGATGGGTATTGGATATCATACACCACGGTTACAGGTTTTATTTCCATACCTTGCCTCCTTTCAAAGGCATGCCAGATGTTCCTCCTCAACAAAGAATAGAGGCTCACAAGCAAGTTTCTCTGTTACTCCAAATAGGGGCCATACAGCCGGTCCCTATGCCAGAAGTGGGCCTAGGATTTTATTCTCGCCTGTTCCTAGTACCAAAGAAGGGGAACACGTGGAGACCAATTTTGGATTTATCTACCCTCAACACTTATCTGGACATTCCCAAGTTCAAAATGTTGACGTTACAGCAGCTTTTACCTCTGCTGGGCAAAGATCATTGGATGGTAACTTTGGATCTCAAGGAGGCTTACCTTCATGTTCCTATCAGACTAAGTTGCAGGAAGTATCTGCGTTTTCGAGCTGGGACTTCTCACTATCAGTTCTCTGCATTGCCCTTTGGCTTATCTACTGCACCCAGAGTATTCACGAAGGTTCTGGCTCCAGTGATAGCTTTCTTCAGGCTAAAAGGAATACAGATCTATCCTTATTTGGACGACTGCCTGATTCTGGCTCAAGGAAGGGAAGAGCTTCTTCATCATTTGGGATATGTGATAGCAGTGCTAAGATGCCTGGGGTATTCTGTGAACGAAATAAAGTCCAGTCTAGTACCCTCTCAGGACATGTGCTTTCTGGGTGTGAGACTGAATACAGCATCCCAGATGGCCTTTTTAACCCCGGACAAACAAAAGAGTCTATCCCTTTACTTTCATCAGCTATCTCATCAGTCCGGGCTGACTGCAAGGACAGTCCTTCAAGCCTTAGGGTTCATGGCATCTTGTATTCTGGTGCTTCCCAATGCCAAACTGCATATGAGGAAGCTGCAATGGTATCTCAATAATGTATGGACACAGCACTGCCAGGATCTAGACACTGTCATTCAAATAATACCTTGCATTCAAAAGGAATTTTTGTGGTGGGCTCAGGAATGTCACCTAAACAAGGGACTCTCTGTGACCCGGCCAGAGGCGAGTCAGATTTTAACGACAGATGCCTCAGACAAAGCTTGGGGAGCTCATCTAAATGGAAAGTGGATACAAGACAAGTGGCCTGCCAGACTACAACATCTACATATCAACCTGAAGGAGATGTTAGCAGTCCAGTTTGCATTAATAGCTTTCAAGGATTTCCTTCTTCCAGGGCAGGTGTTGATTCTAACAGACAACACAACTGTCATGTGGTACATCAACAAACAAGGGGAACGATTCTTATCCTCTATGCAGGCAAGCAATGATTTTGTGGGAGACTGCTCTCAGTTTACAGCTCAATCTTCAGGCAAGGTTTCTGCCAGGAGCACAGAACTCCTTAGCAGATGTGTTGAGCAGGCAATTATGGATCCCCACGAGTGGAAATTGGATCCTCATGTATTTCAGAAATTGACAGTGTCATGGGGAACTCCAGACATAGATCTGTTCGCTTCTCCACTAAACCATCAGCTGCCAAAGTTTTGCACAAAAAGGTTTCATCCCACAGCTTGGAAAGTGGATGTTCTTTCTTTCAATTGGAGCAATCTTCATGTGTATGCCTTTCCTCCTCTGCCTCTCCTCCCAAAGGTACTTCTAAAGGTCAGACAGGACAAGCCAAGGATGATTTTAATAGCTCCAGATTGGCCTCGACAGCACTGGTACCCATTACTGAGAAGTCTGGTACGGAAGCTTCCATGGCCTTTGCCTTCGATTCCACACCTGTTGTCATAGGAGGACAGCCATTTGCTGAATGTCAAACTTCACTCTCTTCACCTAACAGCCTGGCATATTCTGTTTTGAACCATAGAGGGTCTCAACTTCCACAACAAGTTTTGAATGTGATTTTGGAAGCTAGAAGGCCTAGTACAAGGAAAGTGTACGCAGATAAATGGAAGAGATTTTTATTTTGGAGTGCAGCAAAAGATTTTGATGTTTCTGAGCCTAATTTGAGTGTGGCTCTTCAATATCTTACTGAGTTACTGGACAACGGTTTGTCTTTCTCTTCTATTAAGGTTCATGCTGCAGCAATTTCGGCTCATTATGATTGTGTCCCACCATTGTTTTCTCATCCTTTGTTCAAGCAATTTCTTAGAGGGGCAAAGAATATAAGTCCCCACGAAGAGCTCCTACTCCTGCTTGGGATCTCAATTTTGTGTTGGAGAAACTCACTCTACAACCTTTTGAGCCTGCAGCTACTTCTGAGTTGAAATATTTATCAATGAAGACTGCTTTTTTGTTGGCAATTACCTCTGCAAGAAGGGTTTCTGAATTGCAGGCCCTTATGGCGGTTGAGCCTTTTTTGATTTTCCATAAGGATAGGGTATCATTACGTACTAATCCTTCCTTTATGCCTAAAGTGGTTTCTAGTGTGGCTTTAAACCAAACTATTCATTTGCCTACTTTTTATGCAAATCCCCAAAATAAAGGGGAAAAGATTTTGCACACTTTAGATGTACACAGGCAGTTGCGTTATTATTTGGACAGAACTAAAGGGTTCAGGCAGTCTCAGCAGTTGTTTGTTTCTTTTGCTTTGAGTTCTCAGGGCAAGCCTGTGTCAAAACAAACTATTTCTAAGTGGATTGGGTTTTGCATTGCTTTCTGTTATTCCCATCATGGCAAGGAGGTTCCAGCTGGGATTAGGCCTCATTCCACTAGGGCTACTGCCACTTCAACAGCTTTTTGAGGGAGTGGCAACCAAGGATATTTTGGAGGCAGCTACTTGGAGTTCAGTGCATACTTTCTCTAGGCATTATCACCTGCCACTTTACTCTAAATCCAGGGCTGGTTTTGCCACTGCTGTTTTGCAGGGCATTTTGGCAGCTCCTGCTTCCTTGTAGTTAGCCATCCTCCCTTACCTCTGCTTTGGGATTCTACCCAAGTGTAAGGACTGCAGCAATGTGAGATGAAGAACATAGTACAGTTTTGTACCTACCATAAATGTAGATGTTCGAAGATCCACATTGCTGCAGTCCAATTTACCCTCCCTCCTTCCCCTCTGCTGTTTGAGGTGGTTGTGTGGGTTGGGTTGTACATTTTGTGTATATTGTATATTTTGTACATATAGTTAGTGCAAGGGGGGTTGGTTGGTTGTTTGCTGTCTTTTGGTTTTGACCTTTATTTTTAGGGTCTTCTGACATCTGGGGCAAGAAAAGACTGAGGATATGACATCGGTCATGCGCATTTGTACCCTGACGTCCTGATGTCAGTCAGATGCGCCTTGACCGACGTCAGCCTTATACTTTGATATTCGGGCCGACCGAGGACAGCGGACTACCCATGTGTAAGGACTGCAGCAATGTGGATCTTCGAACATCTACATTTATGGTAGGTACAAAACTGTACTTTCCTTTTATGCCCTGCCTCAAATCGGGACTAAAGTGGTGGATTCTACAAATCCGTCACAACCCAGGATTGCCACTCCTAATGCCCTCCCCAACCCAGTTCATGCACACAGATGCATCAGACCTAGGGTGGGGAGCCTCCTGCAAGGGTCTCATGGTTCAGGAAACATGGAATCCTGCCCTTCAAAAGAAACATATCAATGTCAGGAAGATGACTGCAGTTCTCTTAGCCCTGAAGGTTTTTGTTCCAGCCCTCCACCTGGGCCCCTTCTAATATTCACAGACAACACCACAGTTATGTGGTACCTCAACAAACAGGACGGACCAACGCCTACCTCCTTTGCAGAATAACTCTACAAATTTGGGACCTTCCCTCCAGGCACAACTTGTCCATGCAGGCCTCATGCATCCCCTTTCAGGACAACAAACAGGCAGATGATCTCAGCAGAACATCATCTCTACAGCATGAGTGGATGTTGAACAGGGAAACCTTTCTAGACATTGTCCAGTGGGGAGGGGGCTCTCCTGAAGTGGATCTGTTTGCCTCCCCTCAGAAGAGAAAGTTGTGCATTTTCTGCACCAAGGATCACTCCCCACTAGCCTGGAGAGTAGATGTCTTCAGCATTCCTTGGAAGGTACTGTTTCTTTACGCCCCCCTTCCCTCTAATCCTAAAGGTCCTACTGAAAATCAGGAAGGACAAACCAAAATCTTGCTGGTGACCCCCTACTGGCCAAGGCAACACTGGTTCCCCCCTACTTCACTCACTAGCCAAGGGCAATCACCACAAGTTACCCAACAAGGTGGACCTTCTCACACAACAAAAGGGAACCCTAATATATCCCCACCTACAGATGTTAGCACTAAACACACTAGGTAATAAACTTCTAATCCCTTTCAGACACCACTACTCAGAGGATGTGCTTAGTCCTGAGAGAGGCCAGAAAACCTACAACTAGAAAGGTCATACTTATCAAAATGGGAGAGATTCTCCAAATGCCGTCTACGTAAGGATAGGGACCCTAACCAAGCAGACCCTTCCCTAGTCCGTGCATATGTGTGTGAACTAATTAAGGATGGCCTTTCTTACTCCTCAATGAAAGTGCACCTTTCAGCCATCTCTGCCTGCCTGTCTTTAGATACCCCTTTACTGTCTAGGCTAGATGTTAAACTTTTCATGAGAGGGGTCTTACACATCAGGCTACCTAGAAAACCCATTCTGCCACCCTGGGACCTAAACTTTGTCCTGTAAAAACTAACACTTGCCCCCTTTGAGCCAGCTAGCAATGCTACTTTACAGCTGTGTACATGGAAGTCTGTATTGTTGGTGGCCATCACTTCTGCTAGTAGAGTGTCAGAGTTGCAGGCTGTCATGGCCTGCCCCCCCTGCACTATCTTCCACAAGGACAAGGTGACCTTGTGCAATAACCCTCCTTCATGCCTAATGTGATAAACAAACTGTCCTTAAATCAATATATTCACCTGCCTACCTTCTTCCCCTCTCCAACTAACAATAGTGAGAGGATTCTCCATTCTTTGGATGTACACAGACAACTGAGATTCTACCTAGACAAAACTAAGTCCTTCAGAAAATTTGACCAACTGTTTGTCTCCTTCCACCACAGGGCTATGGACAAGGCAGTTTCCAAGCAAACTGTTTCAGGTTGGATCAGAAAATCCATGGCAAACATTTACCCCATGGGGTGAGAGCTTATTCCACCAGAGGCATGGCTACTTCCAAAGCCTTCCTCAAAGGGCCGGACACAGCTTCCATTATGGAAGATGCCACCTTGTCCACTATTCACACCTTCACCAGACACTACAAGCTAGATCAAGTCTCCAGAGCCAGGGCAGGCTTTGCTAGAGCAATCCTGCAGGGGTTTCTGGAATCTTCCACTTCTACCTCCACCCTTCCCTCTAACTAGCTGTGGTACTCGCCCACAGTAAGAATATTGTAACATAGTAATAGAAGAACATAGAATAGTTGTGTAAAATCTTACCATAACCATAGATGTGTTTCTCTTCCATGTTGTAGTATTCTATCCCTCCCACCTTCCCCCTGAGTTAAGTTTGTACTAAGGACATGGGTCTTAGCTACTAGGAAGCTCTAACCTTCACCAAGAGCAACTAGCCAGCATATGACACTTGACACTTCTGGCTGACAATCACTTATTATGCTGGCTGACAGTCACTTATTAATCTCTTTGGACGGTCTGTCTGGCCTTCAAATTCTGAGATCTGTGCCTGCAGATGTCACATTTAAGGTCCTTGGTTTATGGCCCTACCTGTGACATCCCACGCATCTACAGCACCCAGACTTAAGCTTTTGTATAGGAGCCGACGTCTGGTCACCTGAGGTGGGAAATTCGAAAGTAAGAATGCTGCAACATGGAAGAGAAGGACATCTATAGTTATGGTAAGATTTTACACTATTCTGTTTGAGCCTTTCTGTGCTTCATTAGAGTCCGCTCTCGATTTTCTTGCTGAATTGTTTAATTCATGCTTTAATTTTTCTATAATTAAGGTACAACTGGCAGAGCTTTCTAATTTTTATTTTGGTAGGGACAGTGATGATGTTCATCGTGCATACAGCTGCAGTCATAACAGATGGGTTCTCCTGCCGTCAGGTGGGTCCTCGGTCGGCGGAATTCCAAAGTCTAGGTCCAGTGTCGGTTGTCGTCGCTTCTTCCCTGACGTCAGTGCGACAGGGGTATAAAAGAGCCAGCCAACGCTATTTTATTCAGTCTTTTTTGCTGCGCGGTTCCCGAAGCAGAAGCAGTTCGCAAGTGCCGGTCGGCCAGCTCCTGAAATTACGAAAAATTTTGAAACAGAAGTCTTCTTGAAAGCTAAGTACCCCGTTGGGGAAACTTTTCTTGCCTCAGACCGATGTCAGACAAAGTTAACAATTGTATTTCATGTGGGAAGCAAATACCGCATAAGGATTTCCATTCCCTCTGTATACCTTGTTTAGGCCCAGACCACGATGTCTCGGTCTGTTGCTTTTGTGCTACATTCAATAAACGCACTATTAAGCGTCGGGCGGAGTTCACCCAGCATTATTTTGGAAAAACATTTAACTATATTATGTTGTCGGATACTCCGACTCCAGTTTTGTCTAAAAAACGCAAAGATAAGGACCGACACACGAGGTCCGCGGCCTCTACCGACACCACGCCAAAGCCAACTACACGTGGTCCGGTTCTCAGCGAGGTGCCTACGCAGCCCCTGACTACCGACGACACTTCATTGGCGGTGTCTCCTGTGCCCGAGGTCGCAGGCTCCTCGGCCCACACCCCGACTACAGATACCGAAGCCACTCTTGGCGTTGAACCTCACAATGTGGACAGGTCTACCTCCACTCAAGGTGTCTTTAGACCTTCCTCTTTCTTTTCTATCAAGGCTTTCACTAAGTCTAAAGCAGCCATGCATTCTAAGAGACAGGCTACACAGGGCCCTTCTCCAGGCCCCATGCCTAAAAAACAGATGCTAAAAATGGCCGAGGATTTAATTACTCTTATCAGGGGTTCTCAACCCCCACCGGACAAAAGGCCCAGAGTGGAGGAAGAATCCCCCTCCTCTGATCAGGGCTCCATTATTTCAGAGCACTCTGATGATCAGGAACATTCTTACTCCCCTTTTGAAGACTGTGATGCAGAGGAGTCCATTCCTTCTGTATCCCTCCCAGAGGATTACTCATTCGGGGAAACTTTGCATACCTTAAGGGAACACTTCCACTGGGAAGGCCAAGATTATTCAGATTCCAAGAAAAGGCTTAGGGAATTTCTCTTGCTACCTCAGCACAGGCCTCTGGCTATACCTCCTGTCTTGGACATCCTAGATGATGTTTACTCGGAGGCCTGCCTTAACCCGGATTCTCTGCCTCCAGCCCCAGTCAAGCCTGACAGGTACTACAGGGTTCCTGACTCGCACCAATTTCTATACAAAAGCCATGCTGCTGACCCAGAAACCATCTCACAGGGCCCCAAGGGAATTAAGGCCTCCACTGCTAAAAATCCATTACCTTCCGAGAGAGATGCCAGATCCTTAGAAAGGTGGGGAAAAAAGGTATGTACCTCGGCTACCTTAACCATGAGGGCCTTAAACTGCCAGTTCCATATGCTAAAATACCAACAGTTTTTGTTATCACAATTGAGAAGTAAAATGTCACAATCTGAACAACCAGACTTGAAGGAGTTGCAGGATTTGATGCATAGTGCAGAACAAGTGGGTAAGCATACCTTACAATGTGGTTTTGATGCTCTAGAGGCCCTATGTAGAGCTGTTGTTACAGGATCAGTCATACATAGACATGCCTGGCTCAAGGAACAAACCTTGCCTGATCATGTCAAGGCTAAATTACTAGATGCCCCTCTACAAAAGGATGTATTATTTGGTGCTAATACTGAGGAGGTATTAAGGAAAATGGAGGAAAAGGCTAAATCATTGCAAACTGTGAAGGAGTTTCTACAGGTACAACCCCCACGTTTCAGTAGAAATTGGCCTTCCAAACATTGGTCCTTTCCAGCCACGGACAGACCCCAAAGAGGTAGATACAGGCGCCCGAGGGGCAGAGGACAATCCCAAGGATCGTTTAGAGGCAGACAATGGCAAGCTCCTACACAAAGAGGTGGTGAGGATAACTCGCAATCATTCAAAAAGCAAACCCAATGACTTTCCCCTTTGCATGCCAAGCAAGACTCAAATGGCAGCCCCCTTAGGAGGAAAACTGGCATTATTTTCAAAAAATTGGCATATTGTCACAAAAGACAAATGGATCCTGGACATTATAAACAGAGGTTACAGATTCCATTTTCACACCCTTCCAAAAATGAGAGGCATGCCGAACCTGCAACACAGTCAAAGGGCAGAGGCACAAAAGCAAATTACAGATCTCATAGACATGAAAGCGATTCAAGAGGTACCTACGCACGAACAAGGTCAAGTTTTTTATTCCAGACTATTCCTGGTACCAAGGAAGGGAAAAGATTGGAGACCTATTTTGGACCTATCCATTCTAAACACATTTCTACTCGTACCAAAATTCAAGATGCTCACTCTACAGCAGCTTCTTCCCATGCTGGGCAAGGAGTCTTGGCTGGTAACATTGGACCTCAAGGAGGCATTCCTGCATGTCCCAATCAGACAAAATTGCAGAAGATATCTCAGATTTCTTGCAGGTTCAACCCATTATCAATTCTCTGCATTGCCCTTTGGCTTATCTACTGCGCCCAGAGTATTCACGAAATGCCTGGCATCAGTAATTGCCTACTGCAGACTTCAAGGGATACAAATATACCCCTATTTGGACGACTGCCTGATCCAAGCGGACAGCAAGCACATTCTTCTGAAACATCTGGCTTACATAATAAGGTTGTTGAACTCTCTGGGGTACACAGTCAACAAAAAGAAATCAAGGCTAATACCCTCTCAGAAGATAATTTTCCTGGGTGCCAGCTTGGACACAAACACCCAGATGGCCAACCTCACGCTAGAGAAGCAGGGGCAACTAACTCTATACTTCAGAGCACTAGCAAATTGCACCAGGCTGACTGCAAGGAAAATCCTGCAGGCTCTGGGATTCATGGCATCTTGCATCTTACTAATCCCATGTGCAAAGCTGCATATGAGGAAACTTCAATGGTACCTGAAAAACCTATGGTCTCAACACAGCCACAGTTTGGAAACAATAATACCACTAATTCCATGTCTACAAAAGGAATTTCTGTGGTGGACTCAAGCATGCCAAACAAACACAGGTCTTCCATTCAGCAAGCCTCAAGCAAATCAAGTAATCACAACAGACGCCTCGGACTACGCCTGGGGGGCGCGCATGACAGATCGGTGCATTCAGGGCAAATGGTCCCAAAAAGAAAAGCACCTTCATATCAATCAAAAGGAAATGCTAGCAGTAATAAATGCTATTATAGCTTTCAAAGACCTTCTGCAACCAGGTGAACTATTGATAAGAACGGACAACACCACAGTTATGTGGTACATAAACAAGCAGGGAGGAAGGCAGTCATACCCCCTATGCAGACTGGCCATGTCACTTTGGAACAGGGCCATGGACTTAAAATCGAACTACAAGCACAGTACCTGCCAGGCAAGGAAAACACGCTGGCAGACAACCTAAGCAGAAATATGACAGATCCACACGAATGGAAGTTGCATTCAAAAGTTTTTGCAGAAATAATCCAAGCATGGGGAAGGCCAGACATAGATCTCTTTGCTTCCCACAAAAATCACCAATTGACAAAATTCTGCTCAAGGATTTTTCATTCAAAGGCCTGGAGAGTGGACGCTCTCTCTTTCAGTTGGACATCAATGCCTTCCCACCTCTTCCTCTGCTGCCCAAAGTTCTACTGAAAACCAGAGCAGACTGACCAAAGATGATTCTCATTGCTCCAGACTGGCCAAGACAACACTGGTACCCACTCCTGAGGAGCCTGACGCATTCCCCACCATGGACCCTGCCTCTAATGCCTCTTCTCCTGACTCAGCACAGCTTCAAAACTCTTCACGGCCAGCTAAACACACTCAATCTAGCCGCATTGAAGATTCCTTAGCATCACAACAGACCCTACTCTCCAAGGAGGTACAGGACGTCATTTTGGAGGCCAGAAGGCCATCAACTGGAAAAGCTTACTCCGCAAAATGGAAACGGTTTTGTGTCTGGAATGAGAAAAAGGGCCAGGATCCCAGAAAACTGAATTTACCTCAAATACTACAGTATCTAGCTGAGCTGCTAAGCAGTGGACTTTCATTCTCCTCCATCAAAATCCGTGCCTCAGCCTTTTCTGCAGAATACAACACTGATTCACCCTTATTCTCTCACCCTCTCTTAAGACAGTTCCTCAGAGGGGCTAAGAATCTAAGACCCCCAAGGAAGCAACCAATACCTGCTTGGGATCTCAATTTCATTCTGGAAAAGCTGACCTTGCCTCCATTTGAGCCAGCTGCCTCATCAGATTTGCAATATTTGTCCTGGAAAACAGCTTTCCTTCTGGCTATTACCTCAGCTCGTAGAGTCTCAGAACTACAAGCTGTCATGGCTGTGCAGCCTTTTATCATCTTCCATCAGGACAGAGTTTCCTTACGAACCAACCCGTCCTTTATGCCTAAAGTGGTATCCAGTGTAGCTTTGAATCAGGCCATACACTTACCTACCTTTTATCCTAATCCACAAAACAAAGGGGAGAGATTACTACATTCCTTGGACATCCACAGACAACTGCGTTGTTATTTGGACAGCACAAGGCCTTTCAGAAAATCAGAACTGCTCTTTGTGTCCTATGCTGTAGGAGCTCAAGGAAAGCCAATTTCCAAACAGACAATCTCAAAATGGATAGCCCACTGCATACGTTTTTGCTATTCTTTTCATGGCAAAACTGTACCTACAGGCATCAGATCTCACTCCACAAGGGCCACAGCTACCTCTGCAGCTTTCATCAGAGGAGCTCCTACCAAAGATATTTTGGAAGCAGCCACTTGGAGTTCTGTGCATACCTTCTCCAAGCACTACCACCTACCATTATACTCCAAAAACCAGTGCAGGCTTTGCCACTGCAGTCTTGCAGGGCATCCTGGCTCCTCCTAGTTCCACCTAATGCCTACCACCCCTTTCTTAGCTTTGGGATTCTACCCATCTGTTATGACTGCAGCTGTATGCACGATGAACATACTACAGTTTTGTACCTACCATAAATGTAGATGTTCGAGTGCTAATACAGCTGCAGTCCAGGTTTCCCTCCTTCCTTCTCCTCTTGGGACAAGCCTATTAGCTAACACCTCCTCATACATCCTGATTGGGGTATTCATTTATGGTGTATTTGCTTGCAACTACTGTATTTTGATTATTTTGCATTGTTTTATTACACAAATTTATGTATTGCCTTCCTTCTGGGGGCACCTGACATCTGGGGCAAGAAAAACTGAATAAAATGGCATCTGCTGGTTCTTTTATACCCCCTGTCGCACTGACGTCAGGGAAGAAGCAACAACAACTGACGCCGGACCTACACTTTGGAATTCGGCCGACTGAGGACCCGCCTGACGGCAGGAGAACCCATCTGTTATGACTGCAGCTGTATTAACACTCTAACATCTACATTTCTGGTAGGTACAAAACTGTACTTTCTTCGTGTTTCACTGTTGCAGTCATCACACTAGAGTTATCTGCCTGGAGGTAGCCCTCAGTCAGCCCAAATACCAGAGTCTTGGGATTTCTGCGTCGGATGTTGTAGTTTCTTCCATGATGTCAGGTCATCAGTGGTATAAAACACGCAGCCGACACCATTATATCAGCTTTTCTTACTGAGCGAAGCAGAAGCAGTTTGCAAGTGCCGGTTGGCCACTTCCTGAAATTTTCGTTATTCAAGTTTCAGACCTGAAGTCTTTTAAAGCTAAGTACCCCGTTGGGGATCCTTTTTTCTTGCTCTAACTGATGTCAGAAAAAATTAGTAATTGCCTTGACAGTGGAAAGCAAATACCTCCGAGATTTTCATTCTTACTGCGTCACCTGTTTAGGCCCAGACCACGACGTTCCTTGCTGTCAGTTTTGTGTCCTGTTCAGCGTCCGAACTGTTTGTCATTGGGCTATCTTTGTTGCTAAATTCTTTCGCTCTTGTTCTCTGTATTCTGAAATGGCTTTGATAAGCCATCCAACAAAAGTAAGGATAAAGACCGAGACAGACCGCATAGGTCCAAAACTGCCGACGATGCTTCCGTTAAGCTAGTCGCCAGTACTCAGTGAGGCACTTTTGCAGCCCCTGATACCCACTTCTACAGATTCGCAACCCTTTACTGAGACCCATTCTGAGTCAGGTATGCTGCAAGATGCTTCTTCGACTATGGAACCTGTGGATGTCTCTACCTTGGATGGGTCCGGAGCCGCTGTGCAGGGACCAGCTTCTGAGGGTGTATTCAGACCTTCCGATGTTTGTATTAATCCGACTACTTCATTTCAGACTAAAACTACTAAATTTCTCAGGCCAAGAGTTTGCACTGCACCTAGGAAACCGACGACCAAAGTGCATTCTCAAGCTCCCATGCCACAGAAACAAATGCTTAGAATGGCTGAAGACCTTATTACTTTAATTAGTGGAAGCCAACCTTCCCCCTCTAAAAGACGAGGAATTTATTTTCCTTCTGATTCTTCATATCATGAGTCCAATGACTCTGATCCCCCCAGGTTACCAGGACATATCCTTATCTACCTATGAGGATTCTGATGCAGAGGATTCCATTCCCTCTGCCTCCCCACCAGAGGATTTTTCTTTCGGTGAAACCCTGCATACCCTCAGAGAGCATTTCCGCTGGGAGTGCCAGGACTACCCACAGTCTAAAAAGAGACTCAGGGAATTTTTAAACTTGCCTCAGCACAGGCCTCTTTCTATCCCTCTGTTCCTGAAATTGTAGATGATGTCTTCATGGAATCCAGTCTTACCCCTGATACTTTGCCACCAGTTCCTAGAAAACCTGACAGGTACTACAGAGTACCTGACTCTCACAAATTTCTATTTAAGAATTCTACTGCGTATCCAGAGACCATTTCCAAGGGGCCTAAAGGCATTAAGACTACTACAGCCAAAAACCCTACCCCTTCGGACAGGGATTCTAGGGCTTTAGTCAGATGGGGGAAGAAGGTATACTCCTCTGCTACTCTTGCCATCAGGGCTTTAAATTGCCAGTTTCACATGTTGAAGTACCAGCAACATATTATGGAGCTAATTAAGCAAAAAATTATGTTGATTCCTGATTGTGCAGAACATGAAGATTTACAAGCGTTAATGCATTCTGCGAACCAAGTTGGAAAACATACTTTGCAGTGTGGTTTTGATGCTTTAGAAACATCTTGCAGGGCTGCTGTCACTGGGTCTGTTAGAAGGCATACTTGGCTAAAGGAAAAATCTTGCCAGACCATGTCAAAGCAAAATTAGTAGATGCTCCGTTAAACCAAGGCAGTTTGTTTGGCACTAAAGCAGAAGTTGTTCTTAAAAAGATGGTGGAAAAAGCTAAATCTATGATAACTGGTAAAGATTTCCTACAGATACAGCCACCTAGATTCAGTAGGCATTGACTTTCAAAAAACTGGTCCTTTCCAGTCCCTCCCAGACATTCTCAGTCCAAATCCAGTGGCAGCAGACCACCAAGACTACAGTCTTAGGGTATGCACAGATCTACACAATGGAGTGCTCCCCCTTCAAAAACAGGGAGTGGTAAGCCACCATCCTATGGAAAAAGTTCACAATGCCTTGTCCTTCACCCTTCCCAGCCTTGCCCAAGTACTTGCATCCCTAGGAGGAAAACTTGCCCTGCATGCAAATAACTGGGAGTACATTACCCAGGACAGATGGGTCTTAAATATTGTATCCCAGGGATACAGATTCTATTTCCACTTATTGCCAACCCCAAGCGGATTGCCAGACCTCCCCCCAAACCAGTGGGCAGAGGCCCAAAAGCAAGTACTTTCTCTTCTCAGTATCAAGACTATTCAATTTGTTCCAACAGAGCAAATGGGGACAGGGTTTCTACTCCTGACTGTTTCTGGTGCCCAGAAAAGAAAACTCTTGGTGCCTTGTCCTGGATCTGTCAATTCTCAACACCTTCCTGGTGGTTCCAAAATTCAAAATGCTTACTCTCCAACAGCTGCTTCCTGTGCTAGCCAAGGACTCCTGGCTGGTCACCCTAGACTTAAAAGAAGCTTATCTGCACATCTCCATAAGGGAATCTTGCAGGAAATAACTGTGTGTCAGGTCAGGCTCTATGCACTATCAGTTCTCTGCACTTCCCTTTGGCTTATTTACTGCACCCAGGGTATTCACAAAATGCATAGCTCCAGCCATTGCATACTGCAGGCAGAGAAAAATTCAAATTTACCCATACTTGGACGATTGCCTGATTCAGGCGGTCAGTCAGGAATTGCTACTTCAGCACCTGACATTTGTAAATAGACTTCTAACTTCTGTGGGGGGTTATACCATCAACAAAAATAAATCACATCTGGTACCAAAATTGTATTCCTGGGAGCAAGCTTGAACACATCTTCCCAGACGGCATTCCTCACTCCAGAAAAACAGGTTTATTTGACAAGCTACTTAAGTCTACTGGCCACCCAAACCCAGCTATCTGCAAGAAAAATACTGCAAGCCCTAGGGTTCATGGCCTCTTGCATTCTACTAATTCCATATGCAAGACTGCATATGAGGAAACTTCAGTGGTACTTAAAAAGTCTCTGGTGTCAACATTCTCAGGACCTGGAAACAATGATTCCTATCATTCCTTGCCTAGGGACAGAATTCCTTTGGTGGGCAGAGGCCTGCTACCACAACAAGGGACTCCGTTTCACTTAACCCCACGCCGCCCAAACCCTGACAACAGATGCGTCAGACTATGCATGGGGGGGTTCACATGGCAGGCAAATGCATTCAAGGAAAATGGAGCCCAAGACAAATGCACCTGAATATCAATCAAAAAGAAATGTTAGTTGTACAGAATGCACTGACAGACTTCAAATATTTTATCCTTCCAAGACAACTCTTGATAAAGATAGACAATACCACAGTTATGTGATACATAAACAGGCGGGGGGGGGGGAGGACTCATTCCTACCCACTGTGCAGGTTAGCCATGACTCTGTGGAACACAGCCTGGAGCAATCAAGTGCACCTGCAAGCTCAATTCCTGCTTGGCAAACTAAATTCACCGGCAGACGACTTAAACAGAAATCTAATGGACCCACATGAGTGGAAACTGGAATCCAAGTCATTCAAGTTTCTGATCCACAGGTGGGGGCACCAGAGATGGACCTGTTTGCCCCTCCCCCCCAAAAACCATCAATTGAGCACATTTTGCACCAGAACTCCCCACAGCCAAGCATGGGAAGTGGATGCCCTGTCCTTTACATGGGAAAACCTCTGAATTTATGCCTTTACCCCTCTGCCCCTCCTCTCAAAGGTACTACTCAAGGTCAAACAGGACAAGCCCAGGACAATCCTGATTGCACCAGACTGGCCACGCCAGCACTGGTACCCACTTTTACGCAGTCCTCTCAAAAGTACTACTGAAGGTCAAACAGGACAAGGCAAGGACAATCCTGATTTCACCAGACTGGCCACGCCAGCACTGGTACCCACTTTTATGCAGTCTGACAGTAGTGCCACCCTGGCACGTGCCTCAGACCCCTTCCCTGCTGTCCCAGCAGGAGGACCAGATTTTGCATCCTCAGCTGCAAACCCTGAACCTAGCAGCATGGCTCATCCCCTGAATAAATCACTAGCAACCCTCAGCTAACAGGTGCTGGATGTCATCCTTGAGGCCAGGAGGCCAAGTACTAAGAAATCCTATGCAGAAAAGTTGAAAAGATACTGTTCTTGGAACCAGTCTCAGGGAAAGGACACAACCATGCCCACCTTACCTCAAATCCTAGATTATCTAGTAGAACTGCTCCACAAAGGCCTATCCTTCTCTTCAATTAAGATTCATGCCTCTGCCATCTCAGCTCATTACAATACTGAGCCACCTGTCTTCTCTCACCCTCTGTCAAACAGTTCCTGAGAGGAGCTAACAATTTAATACCCCCGAGGAGAGCTCCCACTCCAGCCTGGGGCCTTAACTTTGTACTAGAGAAGCTCACGCTTCCCCCCTTTGAGCCTGTTGCTGCAGCAGAGTTAAAATTCCTCTCTTGGAGAACAGCCTTACTTCTTGCCATCACTTCAGCAAGAAGAGTGTCTGAGTTGCAGACCCTTATGGCTGTGGAACCCCTCATTATCTTCCATGCAGACAGGATTTCCCTCAGGACTAACCCATTTTATGCCCAAGGTGGTATCTAGTGTGGCTTTAAACCAATCCATCCATTTACCAATCTTTTTCCCTAATCCTCAGAATAAAGGGGAAAAGATCCTGCACTCCTTGGACGTGCACAGGCAGCTTAGGTTCTATCGTGAGAGGACTAAACCTTTCAGAAAATCTGACCAGCTGCTAGTCAGCTTTGCTACAGGGGCAGAAGGTAAGGCCATTTCAAAGCAAACAGTCTCCAAATGGATAGCACACTGCATCCATTTCTGCTACTAACACCATGAAAAACCTACCCCACATGGGATCAGAACCCATTCCACTAGGGCTTCCTCAACCTCTACAGCATTTCTCAGGGGAGTCCTTTCCAGGGACATCCTGGAGGCTGCAACCTGAAGTTCTGTACACACCTTCACTAAGCATTACCACTTGCCTATCTTTTCTAAATCCAGAGCTGAATTTGCTACAGCAGTGTTACAAGACCTGCTAGTCAGCCCTAATACTTCTTGACTGCCTCAACCCTTCCTCAGCTTTGGGAATCTACCCAAGTGTGGTGACTGCAACAGTGAAACACGAAGAACATAGTACAGTTGTGTACACTTAACATAAATGTAGATGTTCGAGTGTTTTCACTGTTGCAGTCTTGGTTGCCGTCCCTCCAGCTCCCTGACTTTTCTATACTTTCTACCTATCCTCTTTTTTGCCTATATTTTATGGCAATGGTATTTACTTTTTACTGGAGGTCGTCCACAGGATGTAATTCCTTCCTATTTTGGGGGCTCCTGACATCTGGAGCTAGAAAAACTGATGTAATGGCGTCGGCTGCATGTTTTATACCCCTGACAACCTGACGTCATGGAAGAAGCGACAGCATCCAACACAGAAATCCCAAAACTCTGGTATTCAGGCCGACTGAGGGCTACCTACAGGCAGATAACCCTAGTGTGATGACTGCAACAGTGAATACACTCGAACATCCACATTTATGGTAAGTGTACACAACTGTACTTTCCCTTGGCTCCTCTGAAAATTTCCAGGGTGTTTCTCTAAGGCACATTTTTGTTGTGCCCTCCCATTTATATTCTGGTTCCTTCTTGGGATTTTCTTTACGTGTTGCAAGTCCTTGCAGGCCCTCCTTTTGAACCTTCTGCTACTTCAGACTTGAAGTTGTTATCTAGGAAAGCTTTGTTTATGGTGGCTGTTACCTTGGCTAGGAGAGTTTCAGAACTTCAAGCCTGTGATTCTTCTCCTTATTCGGTATTTCATATAGACAGGGTTTCACTCTGCATTAATCCTCTTTCTCTTCCCAAAGTAGCCTCTGAGATTAATCTGAGTGAATCTATTCTCCTTCCTGTGTTTTTCACAATTTTTTTGAACAAGTGTGAATACTTTCTGCATTGCTTAGATATTTGAGATTTTACCTGGACAGGGCTAAAACCTTTAGAAAATCTAGCCAGCTGTTTGTTTCCTTTTTGAGATCCAGATTGGGCAGACATGTCTTAAGCAATATTATCCTAGTGGCTGTCATACTGTATTTCTTTTGCTTATTCCTTGAGAGTTAAGACCCCGCCTGAGAAACCTAAAGAGCACTCTACTAGAACTATGGGTACTTCTACAGTTTTCTTTCCCAGAACTTGTTTGAACGAGGTTTGTGCTGCCGCTACTTGGGTGGGCCATCATATTTTTGTCATTGCAAACTGGACATTCAGTCCAGACCCTGGACTTCCTTTGGCTCCACCGTGTTGCAGAGTATTCTTCCTTAGTGCCTCCTAAGGATTTTTACGTGGCTGCGGACTGTGTCTCACAGGTTGAAGCCAGATGGATAAGACAACATCTGATATGAAAGTCATGTACTTACAAACTGTGATAGATCCATGTTGTCTGTCTCCATCTGGTTCCTGCTCCCCCACCTTTTTTTTTTTTTTTTTTTTTTGAGATCATCCTTCTCTAAAATGACAGAATATTTGTGTTTGGAGTCCTTTGGCCTTCTTTATGGATAAAATATAGTTTAGAGCTATTTTTAGATGAGAGAAACTCAGTCTGAGAGGTCTGTTGAGGAAGGGATTGTGGGCTGGGGAGGCAGAGCCCAGAGTTGAAGTCTGGAGGTTTTGGTCAGCATCGGTTTTGATGACCCATAGGGTTGAAACTGATGGAGGCAGACAACACAGATCTATTGTTATGCTAAGTACATAATTTTTGTTTGATTCCAATCTATTCTTTCTGATAAGATGGGAAGATTATTAAGTATGGGTTAAAAGTTTATGCTTCTGCAACTTTGAGTTTCAGAACTTTGAATTGTCAGGTTCATATTTTAAGGTTTGCTCTGACTTACTCTGAGAGTGTGAGGAATATTTTGTCTGCAGTTTCTTCTTGTGAGAAAAATCTGCTTTAAATTTATTTATTTTTTTCTGTTGTACAGGTCTCTCTATTCATTGTTTACAGTTTGTATGATTCAGCTGACAGTACTTTAAGGGCTTTGGCCACTGGTAGTATGTTGAGGAGGTTTAATAAAGATCCAGAATTGGTCTGCAAACATTTCCATTCTTTGGCATTAAAAGCATCTTGAATAAAACCAATGGTAGTATGTTGAGGAGGTTCTCCTGTCTCTGTTCTCAAAATCTCCCAGATAAATTAAAATGAGTTTTTAAATTTCACGTTAAATAGCGATTTCATTTTTGCCCCGTCTGCTGCAGAGGTGATCAAAAAGTGTGATGAGAGAGTAATTTGATTCAGTAAACCTTTAAGATTTTTAAGCCCTCTTTTTCCAAATTCTCATAAGGGATTCTCGATCCTTTCATCTGATTTTGGCGAAAAAACAAAACAGACCATCTCAACAAAATGCAGGTAAACAAACATTTAAGAACAAATGGCACGGGGTTCCAAAGCAAATTGTGGAACTCCCAAAACCAGGGGCAGCCCAACACGTCAATAACTATTTAAGGGACCTTGTCCCCACCCCTGCCCAGCTGGCTGTCTGTTTTCCCTTCCATACAGTCTGAATCTCCACTTTTTCTCTTTGGTTATCAGATAGTTTCAAACAAATGAGTTCTGAACATCATTCATCAGTGCTACAGATGGCAGTGGGAGAAAATTTCTCCTTTCTAGGGGGTAATCCCTCATACACTGGACAAGACTCATTTATTTCCACCTGTCCTTTATCACATGCTGTCCCAGTTAGTGATAGATCCAATTCCTCCTTCCCAGGTGGGGAAAAGGGTTTTATTCAAGGATGTTTTTAATGCCAAAGAAAGGAAATGCTTGGAGACCAATTCTGAATCTTTCTTTCCTAAACCTCTTTGTTACAGTGTCCAAGTTCAAAATGTTTTCACTTCACAACCAGTTACCTCTTCTTCCTCATTCATGTTTACTAGTAACTGTAGATTTAAAATATGCTCATCATCACATCCCTTTTCAGATTCGCTATTGTTATGTTGTCTCACTGGAGGTCAAATCACTTGCGCGATGTCATACATCCCGAATGATTGAATGTCAAACACCGGCATTCCTGATTGTCTTACCTTGCCCCCCCCCCCCCTTTTGACCCATGGTAATATTTGTTCCGGAGTCCAGAGTGCTAGGAATTTTCGGTGTTTGGTATTTGTCGGGTATACTGAAATTCAGCATTCAAACTTTCACAGGGGTGCGTCAACCAAAGCCGGTAAATCGACATAATGATAGTAAACCCCCTTTTTCTTCCATACTTCAGGCATTTCTTAAGGTTTTGTGTGTCGGGATCACATTACCAGTTCCACTGCATCTAGTGTATTTCACAGTGTGTCTAGCTCCAGATGTTCTTCGTGTTTCACTGTTGCAGTCATTACATTTGGGTAATCTGCTGGCAGGTTGCCCTCATTCTGCCTGAATTCCAAAGTTTTGGGTCCTGCGTCAGTTGCTGTCTTCACTTCCATGACGTCAGGTCATCAGGGGTATAAAACATGCAGCCGACACCATTTTCTTTAGTCTTTCTTGCCGTGCGATGCCCGAAGCAGAAGCATTTTGCAAGTGCCGGTCGGCTGACTACTGAAATATTTGCGTTTGAGTTTCAGAACCGAAGTCTTCACTAAAGCTAAGTACCCCGTTGGGGAAACTTTTTTCTTGCCTTTTACCTATGTCAGAAAAAGTTAATAATTGTATTACTTGTGGGAAGCAAATATCTCATAAGGATTTCCATTTATACTGTATTCCTTGCCTAGGCCCTGATCACAGCGTGCCTGGCTGTCAGTTTTGTGCTAGATTTAACGAACGCACTATAAAGCGTTGGTATATTTTTGCATCAAAGTATTTTGGAAACAGATTTAACTATCCAGAAATGTCGTCGGATAGCAATCCGACTACCGGAGTACATAAAAAAGCAAAGAAAAGGACAGAGAAAGGCAGTCGAGATCCAAAACCGACGAAGCTTCTCCTAAGCCAGTCGCCAGTTCGCCAGTACTCAGTGAGGCACTTTCGCAGCCCCTGATACCCGCTACCTTCGAGTCGCAGGCCTCTACCGACACCCATGTGGAGTCCGGCATGCCGCAAGATACTCAAGGTATTGGACCGATGGATGTATCTCCCTCGGATGGGTCCGGAGCCGCTGAGCAGGCACCAGCTTCTAAGGGTGTATTCAGACCTCAACATTTATATATCAAACCAACGACAGCTGCAAAACCAAAGACAAAGGCAACTTCTAAATCTAAAAAAACCGACGCATGAGCCATGTGCACAGGCCTCTACGCCTAAAAAACAGATGATCAAAATGGCTGAAGATCTTATTACCTTGATCAGGGGTACCCATCCCCCTCCAGATAAGAGGCCTAGCCAAGACACTGATTATGAATCTTCATATCAGGTTTTTATTTCTTCTGATTCCTCTTCTGATCAGGAATTGTATATACCTTCCTATGAGGATTCTGATGCTGAGGAGTCTGTTCCATCTGCATCTCCTCCAAAGAATTATTCATTTGGAGAAACCTTGCATACTTTGAGGGAGCATTTTCACTGGGAGAGTCAAGACTTCTCAGAATCAAAAAAGAGGCTCAGGGATTTTCTTCTCCCTCAGCACAAGCCTTTAGCCATTCCCCCTGTTTTAGACATTGTGGATGATGTGTTTTTGTAGTCAAGCTTTGACCCCTGATTCCTTACCTCCGGCTCCCAGTAAGCCTGACAGATATTACAGGGTCCCTGACTCACATAAATTTTTATTTAGAAACCCTGCTGCTGATCCTAAAACTATTTCACAAGGCCCAAAGGGAGTTAAGGCCTCAACAGCAAAAAATCCTACCCCCTCTGACAGAGATTCAAGGGCACTAGACAGATGGGGAAAAAAGGTTTATACATCTGCAACCTTGGCAGTCAGGGCCTTAAACTGTCAATTTCATATGCTTAAGTACCAACAACATGTTATGGGATTGCTGAAACAGAAAATGATGTTTATTTCAGAATGTGCAGAAAATAAAGAATTACAGGAATTATTGCATGTAGCTGAACATGTTGGAAAGCATACTTTGCAATGTGGTTTTGATTCCTTAGAGGCCTCCTGCAGGGCCGCAATTACTGGATCACTGATTAGGAGGCATGCCTGGTTAAAGGAACAAAAATTGCCTGATTATGTTAAAGCTAAATTGCTAGATGCACCTTTACAGCATGATTCTCTGTTTGGTATTAAGGCAGAAGAGGTTTTAAAGAAAATGGAAGACAAAGCTAAGTCTATGCAAACTGTTAGACTTCTTACAAGTGCAGCCACCAAGATTCAGTAGACACTGGCCTACAAAGAAATTGGTCCTTTCCTGTGTCAGAGCTCAAAGGAGCAAATCCAGACGCCCAAAGGGTTCCAGATACCAGTCGCAAGATTCATACAGGTCAAAGCAATGGGGCGCATCTATCTCTAAATCAGGGGGAGGTAAAGCGCAAATCTACAGGAAAACAGTCCCAATGACTTCCCTCTGCCTACACCAAGCACTTATCTTTTAACAGTACCCTTAGGGGGAAAATTAGAACTTTTTGCTCAAAATTGGCAGTTAATAACCCAGGACAAGTGGGTACTAAACATAGTATCACAGGGATACAGATTTCATTTCCACACTATGCCAATGGCAAACGGTTGGCCAGATCTGCCCAAAAATCAATGGGTAGAGGCACAGAAACAGGTATGTCCCTCATGGATAATAGTGGCCATTCAACCAGTACCAGAACAGGAAAAAGGACAAGGTTTTTACTCAAGACTGTTCTTGGTACACAGAAAGGACGAGGCCTGGCGGCCAATACTGGATTTATCAATTTTGAACACATACCTGGACATTCCAAGATTCAAAATGCTGACTTTGCCGCAGCTTCTGCCCATGCTGGGCAAGAATGCTTGGCTGGTGACATTAGACCTAAAAGAGGCATACCTGCATGTCCCAATAAGACAATCGTGCAGAAAATACCTCCGAATCAAGGCTGGCTTTAATGCATTACCAATTCTCTGCACTGCCCTTTGGCTTATCTACTGCGCCCAGGGTCTTTACAAAGTGCCTGGCACCAGTAATTGCATTTTGCATACAAAGAAGTATACAAATATATCCTTACTTGGATGACTGTCTCATTCATGCAGAGAACTAGGACACTCTTCTTCGACACCTGGCATTTATGAAAAGGCTTCTAACATGCCTAGGGTACACAATAAATGAAAAGAAATCACAACTGGTACCGTCTCAAAAGATAACATTCCTGGGTGCAAGCTTGAATACAACTGCCCAGATGGGCTTACCTTACACCAGGCAAACAAAGGCAACTGACTACTTACTTCAAACTGATGGCAACAAAAACCCAGTCTTCTGCAAGACAAATTCTGCAGGCTCTCTGGGCTTCATGGCATCCTGCATCCTACTAATTCCATATGCAAGATGGCATATGAGAAAACTTCGATGGTACCTAAAAAGTTTATGGAGTCAACATTCACACAGTATGGAAACCATGATTCCTCTCATTCCCTGCCTGCAACAGGAGTTTCTATGGTGGGCAAAGGCCTGTCACCAAAACATGGGACGGCCCTTCGCTCTACCCCCTGCCAGCCAAACCTTAACAACAGACGCATCAGATTATGCCTGGGGGGCCCACATGGCAGGAAGATGCATTCAGGACATATGGGCACCAAAACAAATGCATCTACATATCAACCAGAAAGAGATGCTAGCTGTTTAAAATGCCCTAACAGCGTTCAAGGACTTACTTCATCCAGGACAACTACTGATAAAGACGGACAACACCACATTCATGTGGTATATAAACAAGCAAGAGGGCACACACTCATACCCCCTTTGCAGATTAGTCATGGCACTGTGGGACACAGCTTTGACCTACCAAATACATCTTCAAGCTCAATTCCTGCCAGGAAAACAAAACACTCTGGCAGACGATTTAAGCAGAAACCTTATGGATCCTCATGAGTGGAAACTAAATCCACAAGTCTTCAGCATGATAACAGAGAAATGGGGGAGCCCAGACATAGATTTATTTGCCTCTCCTCAAAATTATCAATTGAAAAGATTCTGCACAAGGACTTATCACAGACTAGCATGAAAAGTGAAAAAAACTGTCAGTTTACGCCTTTCCTCCTCTGCCTCTTCTACCCAAGGTCCTCCTAAAAGTCAGACAAGAGAAGCCAAAGATGATATTAATTGCCCCGGACTGGCCCCGCCTATACTGGTACCCAATTCTAAGGAACTTGTGTCAACACCCAGCATGGACCTTGCCTCAAAGACCACAACTACTGTCCCAGCAAAACAATCAGATCCTGCACAATCAGCTACAGACTCTAAACCTGGTAGTATGGCTAATCATGTAATCATACAAACAACACCTCTCAGTAAAGCTGTGATGGATGTCATTTTGGAAGCCAAAAGGCCTAATACTAGAAAATCTTATGCTGGCAAGTGGAGGAGATTCTGTGCTTGGAATCCAGCACAAGGAACTGATACAGCAGAATCAAATATTCCTCGGGTATTACAATACTTAACTGAGATGCTTGACAAAGGCCTATCTTTCTCATCAATCAAAATCCACGCCTCTGCCATTTCGGCTCATTACAACAGAGCCACCAATCTTTTCTCATCCTTTACTAAAGCAGTATCTTAGAGGAGCCAAAAATTTAAGGCCCCCTAGAAGATCACCATTACCTGCATGGTACCTCAATTATGTGTTGGAAAAGCTCACCATGCCTCCATTTGAACCAGCTGGTACCGCTGATATAAAGTTCTTATCATGGAAGACAGCTCTGCTACTAGGAATTAATTCAGCAAGAAGAGTTTGCGGTACAGGCCCTCATGGCTGTAGAGCCTTTTATCATATTTTACCCGGACAGGGTGTCTCTGAGGACAAATCCTACTTTTATGCCTAAGGTGGTTTCCAGTGTGGCTCTTAACCAAACAATTCATCTGCCAGCTTTTTATCCATATCCGCAGAACAAAGGGGAGAGAATTCTGCATTCCTTGGACGTACACAGACAGCTAAGATTCTACTTGAGCAGGACTAAAGCTCTAAGAAAAACTGAGCAATTACTAGTGTCATATGCTGCAGGATCCAAAGGAAAGGCTATTTCAAAGCAGACAATTTCAAAGTGGATAAGCCAGTGCATCTGTTTCTGCTACTTACACCATGGTAAACCTGTGCCCAAGGGCATTAGGTCTCATTCCACCAGAGCTGCAGCTACTTCAGCAGCCTTTCTCAGAGGAGTACCAACCAAAGACTTTCTAGAGGCTGCTACTTGGAGTTCTGTTCACACCTTTACAAAGCATTACCATTTGCCTCTCTACTCTAAGTCAAGGGCAGGCTTTGCTACTGCAGTGCTGCAGGGCCTTATAGCCGCACCTAATTCTGTTTAGCTCCTGCCTTCCAACCATAGCTTTTGGGATTCTACCCAAATGTAATGACTGCAGCAGTGAAACATGAAGAACATAGTACAGTTGTGTACACTTACCATAAATGTAGATGTTCAAGTGTATTCAGTGTTGCAGTCCAGGTTACCCTCCCGCCCATCCCCCTGTCATTCTGAAGTTTATCTTTCCTTCACTATCTTCTACAACCTATGCGGTGTATTTGCTTGTAGATGAAGGTAAAGTTTATATTGATGCATGTATTTATATATATAATATTGCTACCTTTTTGGGGGCACATGACATCAGGGGCATGAAAAACTAAAGAAAATGGCGTCGGCTGCATGTTTTATACCCCTGACGACCTGACGTCCTGGAAGAAAAGACAGCAACCGACGCAGGACCCAAGACTTTTGAATTCAGGCCGACTGAGGGCAACCTTCCAGCAGATTACCCAAATGTAATGACTGCAACAGTGAATACACTCGAACATCTACATTTATGGTAAGTGTACACAACTGTACTTTATAGCTCATTGCAGACTACAGAGTATCTATATTTTTACATATTTTGATGACTTGCTTATCCTTGCATCAAATCTTTCTAAGTGTCAGGAATCTTGTCACTTGGGTGAGAGATCTCTTATATAAGCTGGGATTCCAAGAAAACATTCAAAAGTCTTTTGTGATTCCTCCTCACAGGATTGTGTTCCTGAGGTGTCCGCTAGACACCTCAGTTCAGAGCTTTTCTTCCACAGGGGAAAACAGATCTATATCAAGATCTTTTTCTAAAGTTTTCTACTCAGACTTTGGTCACTGTGAGGGAATACCTCAGGATTTTGGGTCTCATGGCATCTATGATTCTCATGATATCCCTAGCAAGACTTCACATGGAAAAGAAAGTGTTGTCTGAAGTCTCTCTGGTCTCAGCGCCATCATTCCTTAGTCCTTTCAGATCCTAGTTCTGGGGTTTGTCAGAAGTGAAATCATTTGGTACAGACAGCGAATATCCTTCAGTCGAGATCTTGCCTTCTCCCTCCCTCTTCCAAGTCAGTCACCACAGAGTCCTTGGATTTTGCTTGGGGAGCAATTTCATAAGGAATAAAAGTGCAAGATGTATGAGACACCAAAGACAGACACAGGCACACAAAAATATAAAAGAGATGCTTGTCCTGATGAAGGCAATCAACTCTCTGAATTGTCTTTGGTCCCTGGGAATTCAAGTTGTTACAGATTATACTCTGGTCATTTGGTATATTAACAAGCAAGGAGGAACCCAGCCATACTCCCTTTGTAGACTAGCTATGTTAGCTTTGTATATTGCTTCACAGCACAATATCACCATACAGGCATCCTACATTCTGTCAGAGCAACAATGTCTGACAGACAAGCTGAACAGGAGAAGGGCAGATCCTCACAAATGGAAACTAGATCAGGGGCTCCTCCAAGATTCAGTCCAGCTGTGGGAAGTTCAAGTAGACCTGTTTGCCTTCTGTCTGAGCAGGCAGCTGGCATGATTCTGCTGCAGGACTCCATGCAAGAAGGCCTGGAAGACAGATGCCTTTATTTATTTATTTTTTTTAGACATTAATGTTCCTGTATCCTTTTCCACTAATATCCATGCTAATTCTTAAGATTTAGAAGGAATCCCCCATGATCATTGTTGTGACACCAATCAGCTTCATTTGACTGCCTGGATAGGGTCATAATTCCCTTTAGTCACTTGTTTACCAACGATGTGCAGCAGACACTAAAGGAGGCAAGAAGCCTAGAAGATAACATATTAGCAAATGGAAAATGTTTTCTGGTTGGTGCCGAGAACATAATCAGCACCAATTCAGAACTGTTGTTCTCTGGTTTTACAATATTTGTGTGACTTAATATTTTATGGCCTTTCTTACTCTTTCATCTAGGTTCATTTACTGGTCATTTCAACATGTCTGTCCATGGATCCTGCTGTTTAAATGCATTCTATTCTTATGTTAAAATGTTTTTGAAATTTGCTTGAGGCCTCCAAGAAAACTGGTGGCTCCTTCTTGAGAATCTTAGTTTTCTGTTAAGACTTGCTCCACTTGAACCAGATAACCTGGCTGACTTGAGATTCTTTACATGTAAAACAGTTTTAATGATTGCTCTGACCTCTGCAAGAAGGGTATCTGAGTTGAAAACTTACCTTACCTTATTTTCCACAGGGACATAGTTTATTTTTGAACTAATCCTTATATGCTGAAAGTGGTATCTAAGTTTACTTTAGGAAGCCAAACTATCCATTTCCGTGGTTTATTTCCGGAACCTAAAACTTATGGAGAAAGGGTAGTCCTGCCTTGGATGTCCACAGGCAACTCAGGTGCTGTCTTGACAGAACTAAATTTTTCAAGTTGCTTTTCAGATCTGATCTTCATTTCTTGTGAAGGTAAGAAAAGGACAACCTTTATCAAACCCCAGTATTTCCAAATGGTTGTCTAAGCCTATTACTTTTTGTTATACTCATCACAAAAGCACTACTCCAAGCAGAATCAAGGCCTGTGTACTAGGACCTTGGCTTCATCTGTGGCGTTTTGGAAAGGGTTGGATTCTAGAAGCAGGAGCTTGGTCCTCAGTACATACCTTTGCAAAGCATTGTGAGCTTGAGTCCTTCTCTAGGTCTAGATTAGACTTTGTTATAACCGTTCTCCAGGGACTCTTGGTCTCTTCTCCTTCCAAAATTTGTAAGCTTTGATAATCTACCCATATAGCTTAAGCTACTGAAGCAGTGACAATATGAAAAACATAGTACAGTTATGTAAGCAAACTTAGCATAACAGTAGATATTTGAGTGATCACTGCTGCAGTAGCTGCCCTTTACCTCCATCCTCCTTGGGTTCTTGGTGTGGTGGTTTTACCAGGGTGTGGACTTCTATTTTGTTATTACTAGCGTTCATAGCCTTCCTCTCTCTTTTGGCATGAAATCTGTGAAGGGCTTGGCATCCAAGTCTATCTTTTTAGTCAGCTTAGCTTGAGCTGATTAACAGTTTGGATGTGTGGAAGGTGCCCTGAAAATTTGGAAGCTTACCGGCTGTTATATACCCCTTATATCTTTGCTACTCTAGCAGTGATCACTCGAACGTCTACTGTTATGGTAAGTTTACTTACACAAAAGTACTTTTTCTTTACTTAATATCAACAAAAGTAGCTGTGAGGCAAAGATTCTGTCCTCTGTTCTAAAGTGATTTGCACAGTGTAGCCTGCAAGAAGTCCTATGCAGGTCATTCATTTGCTGGTTAGTGCCCCATCCCCACTCTACCTAGGGAACTCTTGTCCACCATCTTGTACATGCATTAACTACTCGGGAAGTAAGTGGCATAATTTTCAAATGCATGACTGCCATATAAAAATTAAAATTGTAAAAGTTGATTTCTGGCCTCATTTATAAACTTTATGCATTTCACTGTGTGTGAGTATATCGATATATGTGAATGGTTGTTGAAATCTGTGTTTATACACACACACACATATATACATATATATATATATATATATATATATATATATATATATGTGTGTGTGTGTGTGTGTAACCCATTCAGAAACCTGATGTTTCAAAACTTCGAACTTCAGAAGACCAAAACCATAAGATTGAAGTTTTGAAACTTTGAACATTTTGAGTGGAGATCACCGTACAGCATGGAATGGAAAATTTACTATTTTCCTCACTGTAGTGCGATCTCAGAGTTTGTATATATAATTAGCAGGGGGGGGGTGCAAGGGGGCTTGCCCCCCTGCAAAAACTTAAAAAAAAAAAAAATTTGTTTTGTTTTTATTTTTTTATTGCATTTTTGAGGTTTCAAAACGTCGATCTTATGGTCTCAGCCATTTGAAGTTCAAAGTTTTGAAACTTAAGAGCTTCTGAAGTAGTTCCGTATGTGTACATGCTTACAGACTCATTTAATTACTATGTATTATATGTGTGTGTGTGTGTGTGTGTGTGTGTGTGTGTGTGTGTATGTATGTATGTATGTATATGTAGGGATCGAATTGCCACAAAACAGAAATTTAAATTAATGAGATGAAAAGATTGCAGTTTCAGAAGAAAAATGATGTTAGGTAGTCCAATCTCACCTTCATTTTTACATATGGGTTCGGAGCCGATCCTCGGCTCCAACTCGGCCGATTTTCAAGCTCGAAGACTTCTGGTTGGCTCGTGGCTAAGCAGGTATCCCATGGTGCACCAGTGCAATCCCCAGATCTCTTTTGCTGTGTCGACGAGTTCGGATGTGCTTCTCATGGCTCTGGCTAAGTTTTTGCAATATTCATTATTTAGTGTTTTTTTTTTCATATTTACTGAATATATACATATGTAGGGCTTTGTCTTTATTGTCTTGTGTGACCGTATTAGTAGTATCCTGTGTACCAGTAGTTAGGCGCAATTGCGATTTGCCTAAATCGTTAGTTTTGGCGGTTTTGCCTTTTCCTGTTATTTACTGGAATGTATACAGATAGGGTTTACCTTAATTGCCTTGTGGCCTTGTGTGATCAGTATTAGTATTCTCCTGTGTATCAGTAGTTAGGCACAGTTGCGATTTATTGTCTAGATAGTTTGGTGATTTTGCCGTTCTTAATCAATAGCGGCGCCTATTGATTATTTTCCTGTCAAGCGATGATTGTTGACTGGTGGTCTTTAGCGGGGACCCACTAAAGCCTTAATTACTTACAGTTGCTAATTTTGCTCCTACCTTTTGAGCATGTGTGTGTGTGTTGTGGTATTCTTGGTCATTTTGAATTAGAAGACCTGGTTCTTCACAGGGCTAGGCCCATTTTAACTTAGAGGACCTAGTCCTCGTGTAATTCTTCTGCAGGGCTAGGCCCGTTTTAGTTAGAGGACCAAGTCCTCAGTCATTCTCTTTCCCCTCTGGTTGCTTGTGTGTTGCAATGTCTAAGAATAGCAAGGAGCACAAACCCTCTGGGTTTAAAAATGTATGAAGTGCTCCCAGAAAATGTCTTTGACGGATGGCCACAGTAGCTGTGTCTACTGTTTGGGAGCCATCCATTTGCAAGAATCATGTTTGTTCTGTCATGCTTTTTTTCCTAGAGTGTTGCAGGAGAGAAAGAACAAACTGATACTCGGGGGGGGGGTCTTTTGAAGCCAACCTTCAGGGAAGCTTTGTCTGGTTCTTCGGCTTCTTCGTCTAAGTCTTCGAAGTCAAGATCTGACTCAAAATCAAAAGGTTCAAAAAGACCTTCTCCGGCACCGGCTAGTATTTCGGAGCCACCTGCCAAATTAACAAAACCTGCCTCCTCAGTCTTCGGAGCCGAAGTAGAACACTGTGGATATGACAGTTTGTCTTCCCACCGAAAGAGTACAAAACCTCATCTCATAAGTTCAGCGACTTCTCCCGCTTTGGAAGGTCAAAGCAAAGTGGATTCTTCAACTTCTTGGAATGATGGCCTCAGCCATTCTGTTAATACCTTTATCCAGGTTGCACATGAGAATCCTTCAATGGCTCCTGTTCTCCCAGTGGTTGTTCCAATATCTACTATTCTGCTGACAGAATCATGCTAAAAGGACCTTCGTTGGTGGATAGCCCTCAACAACTTGTTCACGGGAGCTCCCTTTGTGTCTGCCCAACCCATTGCCACTGTGACCACGGATGCCTCCCAGGTCTGGTGGGGGGGCATTATCTTGGCAGGACTGTCCTCAGCACATGGCAAGAACACGAGGCTCATCTGCATATCAACGTTCTGGGGATGAGAGCGGTGCTTCTGGCGTTGCAAGCACTTCAGGACCTTCTTCCTCCAGGGGCGATTGCGATACAATCGGACAACATGTCGTTTGTGTGGTATATCAACAAACAGGACGGTACCAGATCTTACCCTCTCTGTTGAGAGGCCATGCAGTTTGGGAATGGGCGATTTCTTCCCAGTGCTTTCTGATGGCAACGCACATTCCGGGGACAACCAACGTGATAGCCGACAAGCTGAGCCGGGCAATCTTGCTGCCCCACGAGTGGTCTCTGAAATGGGAAATAGTGGAACAGATTTTCCAAAAATGGGGACAACCTTGCTGCGACCTTTTTACCAGTCCAGTCAATGCCAAGTGCAGCAGTTATTTTTCCCTAATTCCCCCTCCGGGGGAAACATCCAGAGACGCTTTGGGCCACGATTGGCCCACGGGCTCTATGCCTTTCCTCCATTCCCTCTTATCCCCAAAGTGATAAAGAAAGCCATCCGACTGGGAAGCAAGTTAATCCTCATTGCTCCTTACTGGCTTTGTCAGGTCTGGTTCCCCTTCCTCGAGCCTCTTCTCCTGGCGATCCTTGGACCCTTGACCCAGTTCCAGATCTATTGACCCACATGTCGGGTCGCTACACCCTCTCCTCACACCCTCAAATTGACAGCTTGGCTGCTCCAGTTCCATCTCTAGTCCGGCTTCATGATGTTTTGTCATCTGTGTCCCATATTCTTTTATCCTCGCATAAACCATCAACCAGAAGGCTGTATGACAGTAAATGGAAAAGGTTCTCTGTTTGGGCACAGAAAATGAAAGTGGATCCTTACACTGCTCCCGTTCCCATAATTCTGGAATTCCTTTTGGAGTTTTTTCAGCAGGGATCTGCCGCAGCCACCATTAAAGTACAATTGGCGGCTATCTTACATTTTTATTTGGGATCTCCAGATGTTAACCTTATGTCTCATAAGTTATGTAAAACTTTCTTGAGAGGAACCACTTTACTGAGACCACCTTTACAGGAACCTGTGGCTTCTTGGGACTTAAATTTTGTGTTGTCCAAACTAACATCCCCTCCCTTTGAACCGTCTCATTAAAGTACTTGTCTTGGAAGACTGTGTTCTTGGTAGCTATTACGTCAGCCAGATGTGTTTCTGAGCTACATGCCCTGTCTATTAAGCCACCTTATTTAGTTTTTCATAAAGGCAGGGTTTCTTTACGTACCAACCCTTTGTTTGTTCCCAAAGTTTGTTCTTCTGCCACATTGAACCAGTCCATTGAGCTTCCAGTCTTCTTTTCTAATCATAGCAATGCAGCGGAATATCGTTTTCACCAGTTGGATGTTCACAGACAGCTACATTTTTATTTGCAACGGACCAAAGAATTTCGGAAGTCAGACCAGTTGTTGGTTTCATTTTCTGATTCCAGATTGGGCTTACCAGTTTCTAAGGTGACATTGTCTAACTGGATTTCGAGTTGCATAGCTTTCATCTACAGTTCGGAGGGCAGACCTTTACCCCACAGGATCAAGGCTCACTCTACCAGGTCTCGGTCTCTGTCCACCTCTGCAGCCTTTCAGGCCAGGGTACCAATTGATCATATCTGTGCAGCAGCTACGTGGGCTACCCCGCACACCTTCATTACTCATTATAAGTTGGATTTGGCTTCTAGGGGTAGAGCATTCTTTGGCTCCACGGTGCTCAGGAGTATCGTCCAATGAGCCACCCAAGAATAAGAAGCTAGGTACACTGTCCCATATGTAAAAAATGAAAGTAAGTTGGACTACCTAACCTAAAGAAGTTATGTACTCACCATAACGTTCCATGTTGGTAGTCCATCTCACCCTTCATTTTTACCAACCCTCCATCCTGCCCCCATCCTGGAAGATCTGGAGGTAATATTGTAAATTTCTTGGTTGGCGACCCTGTAGTATTGGTTTGTTGGTTAGGGGTTTCTTTCTATTTCTTTCTATTGCTAGTGAGCAGCAAACATGATCTGGGGATTACACTGGTGCACCATAGGATACCTGCTTAGCCACGAGCCAACCAGAAATTTTTGAGCTTGAAAATCGGCCAGGTCGAAGCCGAGGATCGGCTCCGAACCCATGTATAAAAATGAAGGTTGAGATAGACTACCAACATGGAACGGTATGGTGAGTACATAACTTCTTTTTTAACATTTCAAAACTGGTAAGAACGAAAAACCAACTGCGCATGTCAGACACCACTTGGAACTTGTGTATGGAGATTGCCGTGTACTGACAAAAACAGCTGTTCCATTTAAACACTGGATTTAAAATAAAAATGTACCTTTTTCAAAATTTCTGAATGTCTTGGTACAGTGAAGATCAGTAAGTTTACCCTTGTCTCTACTGTAGTGTGATCTCAGAGTTAGTGTATATAATTTGCAGGGGGTGTTGGGGGCACAATCCACCACATGGGGGTGCAAGGGGGCTTTGCCACCCTGCAAAAATGTTTAAAATGGTAAATGTTAATGTTAAATCCATTGTTTAAATGGAGGTGATTTTTTTTGTTAGTGCATCACGGTCTCCATGCATAAGCTTCGTGTGATGTTTGACATGCGCAGTTGTTTTTTCTTTCTTACCATTTTTAAAAAGTTAAGCGTCCGTTCTTCTGAAATTGCGATCTTATGTTGTTAATTTAAATTTAAATTTTATGGCAATTCGCTCTACTTAAGTAGATCCATATGTAGACTTGTACAGGTGCATATATTTGTGTGTTTGTGTGTATATATATGTATGTATGTATATATATATATATATATATATATATATATATATATATATATATATATATATATAAATACACACACACACACTTTTATACAGGTATGTGTATGCAAATGTATATGTTTAGATGTGTGTGTGTGCTTGCATTTGCATTCATATGTACTTTTCTAGGTGCACATGTGTGCATTGTTAACATGCTTCCATGTTATTATCCTAATGTTTAGAACCACATAAAAATGAAGAGGAGAAAGGAGAAAAGGAAAAATATTTAATGTGGAAATGTGGTCTTTTCCCCTGACCCTGCAATACCCACTGAGCCAGCTGGTCACCCCCTCCTCTTCTGCATGTCATCATATCTGTGCAGATACTGCTGTGTTTTGAGTGAAGGATGCCAGTTAGGGAAGACAGGTTATCCCCCTACGCTTGCCAGACGTTGATCTTTTTCCACTCATTGTCGGCTTCTGACTGTTGCTGGTTCTGTAGGTATGACTCCTGCAAGAGATCAACCAGGATTTTGGTCTCTTTATAGGACTAGCTTGGAGCACGACCCAGGCATTTAGAACTGCTGCCGTCTTATGAAGTACCTGTATAAAAGTGAAGAATTGAGCTACAGTAAAGAGGATCTGAGGTGTGGTATCAGCATACCCAATCCATGTAACCATATTAGGGGTATTAGCTATAGAACTGATGGCAGGGCCAAGTTTGGTTTACTATTTGTACTGGACTTAGAGTTGTTTTTCATAGTTATATCTTATTTTGCTGTGTGAGGGAAAATCAGTTAGTAGTCATTCAACTGAACATGTCTTTCAGTGGTTGCCTAGGATTCAAGAATGTGATTATGGTGGTAGTGTAGTAATTTATGCCAGTGTGTCCTTAAAAGTACTGCTGGTAGTATTTTTTCATGATTAGTATTATAAACGCATTACATTAAACGAATGTTTCAAATTTATTTCTGGCTTCATTCAAGTTGTGTGAGTATTAATAATAAGGTGTGACATATTTTGATTTATGCATGAGAGTTAGGGTTTGGTACACTCCAAAGTAAATATTAATTCTCTGGAGAGGCATCTTCTAGTGTTCTGCACACTTGAATATGATGTAGATATGGTGTGCACTGCCAGCTCCCAGAGCAGCTCGTCCAAGACCACCTGAAGTCATTTAATGCCAATAAGACCACGTGCATCTATGTGTAAAAACTGTGAAGCCTAGAAATCAGCTTGGCCAAGATTCATTTTCATAAGAACTGCATAAGTGGGCTGTATTTCTTGCCACTACTCTGTGCTCATCCATGTTTGGCCACAATTGAGTTGGAAAAAACAAGACATAGTTAAAGTGAGGTAGCAAATACCTAAATTTGAACATTAATGGATATTTAAGGAAACAAACCAAGATACCAGTGGAAAATGTTCACGTCCAAATTAAATACAAGTACACCAATGAAGAACAAGGACGCAGAGCTCAGCTAAAACATAATAACTTTAATGAAATAAAAAGCAGACATGCACTTCTGATACTGTGCTTCATCTGATCCTTAACCTTTAAAAAGGAAAAAAGAATCAATTAAAAAATATGAAAAAATACACAACTAGGAATAATTAAACACTCACAGTATACAGCCAATGGTAATGTAGTAGAAAGACTACACTGCCTATCAGCTTGTCCATCATATTGCATTCATATAGGTCAGAGATGCACCAGTAGGCTAAAAAATAAAGAAATGATTAACGTAAATCGAAGAACTAATAGTGATCAAGAGGTGCAAAATGTAACCAATGGTGTTCAATTGAATGGGATGTATAGCCTCTCATCTGAACTACCTAACTCCATAAAAATTAGTTCAGCAGATGCTAAATGAATTGAATCTTGTTATGCACACGTACATTACTATAAAAAATCAAAAAGCAAATAAACACTAATCTGTGTGAAAAATACACAACCAGGAATAATTAAACACTCACTGAGACATGTAGCTGATAGTATCATGGTAGAAACACTACAGTCTATCATCTTGTCCATCATATTGCATTCAGACAAATCAGAAATGCAATACTAGGCTAAAAAATAAAGAAATAATTAACATAAACCAGGAAGCCAATAGCGATTAAAAGGTACATAATATAACCAATGGTCGTCAAATAAAAGGGATATATAGCCTCTCATGTAAACTGCCTAACTCGATAAAAATTAGTTCAGAAAAGTGGAACATAGTAATAGCGACTAGGTACTCGCATAGTGCAACCAATGTTATTAAAGTAGTTGGGCTGTGCAATCTGTCACCTTGACCTGCCGCATTAAACTGATAAAGCATTGCTAATATACTATTAAAACAAAACTCTCATAGAAATGTACCACAAAAAGGCATATGAATAAAAAAAAAAAACCTGCACAAATGGAACACAGATGACATAACTCGTATGTAGCAAGAACACACTGTAAAGTATGAGAGATGAAACTGAATCTAACAATCAGCTAGGTCCTCGGCTCCGCTGCATTGAAGACAGAATGCAGATGCAGAACCTCTATAGACAAACAAAAATAAAAGGGAAAAAGGAAAAAAATACAAAATGATGAAAAAATTCTGTAATCAATATTAAAACACATCGATTCAATAGCAGAAAATGAGCCGCTGTTATGCAAGCTCACAGAAGAACCATGCATTCATAAGCAGCTTATAATATAACATGAGCTACAAAGCAAACAACTATGAACATTTAAAATACTAGATGCAACGTACAATGCTAAAGACTTAAGTAAACTTAGATGTGGACACTACAGGAAATTAATTTTTCATGTTAGCATGAAGGCGCTTGCCTGTTTGTTATACTTTTTGCTCTTTGTTTTGTTTGTTGTTTCATTAAAGTTATCACATTTTAGCCAAGCTGTGCATTCTTGTTCTTCATTAATGTATATTCCTGAAATTCAGTTTAGTGAACAGTGTTACTAAGCAATAACTCACTATTTTTTATTGTAAGGTGAGGTTCATATGCAGTTTGCTCTATGTTAATGTCAGTTAGAGGGCTGGTAAAATGTGAAGTGTTATTTATTAGTTGTATGTATGTGGCTGTGTAATTGCTCTATGTTCATAGGTTAGTACTAGGCTAACTGCCTTTGTGAGCCATTTTAAGCTTAGCCAATTATCCCCTGTGAGATTCAAACCCGGTACTTTGTGTTTGTAAGGCAAACACCTTACCCTTTAGGCACCCTCCTAATCCTGACTAATGTCAGAGGGCTGGTAAAATGTGAAGTGTTATTAGATCTGAAGTAGGATATTCATTTGTCTGCAACCTGTGGGTTATGGATCCGATATCGGATCCGAACCGGCATGGTTTTCCAGCTATGGATCCAAGCTCTCAGCTCCTCCCCTCACCCATAATGCCCTGCTCTACCCTCATGACCTCAGATCTCGTTTGCCGCGCTGGTGACTGGATTTGGGTTCTTTGCTCTCAGCTAAGTGGTAGTTTATTTACCTGTTAAAACAGAAAGTTTTAAATTTTTTGTGTATTTTTGTATGAAAGTTTAGGTTTCCCTCCTTAATAGTTGTAGTTTGAGTTAAATTAAGTAATTTTTTTTCCCTCCCCTCGCTGTTGCGTAGAGTGTGTGTGTGGGCCTGTGTGTCTTTTTCTTTTAAGTTACTTTAGTAGCTTGTAGATTATGGCTGATCAGCCTAAATCTATCTTTTCCAAATGCTCCGAGTGTGGCCATAAGCTCTCACCGGCTGATGGCCACACTCGTGTGTTAGTGTCTTGGGGTTGAACACCTCACATCTGGCTGTTCCATATGTGCAGGGTTCAACCCCAGGGCACTGAGGGAGCGGAGGTCCAAGCTTGTCTTGGCGGGTCTTTACCGCCAGACTCGGCTCCGCCCTCCGCTCCTTCGGGGACTACTGTGGCTACAGTTGTTCCCCCTGTGGCACCCCCTCCTGCTCCTGGGACTCAACCTCCCGCTTCTGGAGAGGAGAGGGATATTGCTAAAAAGGACCGGAGGGAGAAGCACCACAAGCGGTGGGCCTAGACCTCTGTTTCGCCCCGCCAGCCAAGCGGCTTCTTCCCCGGCTCCGTTGTCGGTTCGGTCTCCTCCTTCTCGGCTCCGGTCCCCTGTGTGCTTTTCACCGGGTCCTGAGGAGGAGGAGACCCGATCTCTGTCGAGGCTATCGAGGAGGCACTCCAGGCCTACCTCGGTAGCCTCGTCGAGATCTACACATAGCCTTTCTGATGCTGATCTGGACCGGATGATGAGAAGGTTCATCCAGGCCCAGATGCAGATGGGAGTGCTCTTGCCTCCCCTCGGGAGCTCAACACCCTTTTAAGCCTATTGCTCCTTCTCCGACCCGCTATCCGGGTTCGGAGCAGCTGGAGCCGAGCAGCTTCGGAGCCGGGGGTGGGTCGGCGCCGATAGTACTTGGTACTTCGGATCCGACCCTGCCCTCGAGTGCGTCGGACCTGACCTCTCGGAGCCTGGATCCGAGCTTCGGATCCGGGGGGATCAGTGCTCCTTCGGCGCCGTCTGTGTCGGAGCGCACTGTCCCTTCGGATCCGAGTGCTTCGGCGCCGGCTCCGGTCCACTCCGGATCCGAGGGGGAGCCGATTGTCGGATCCTTTGGTCGAGGTCGGCTCCCCTTCGGCTTTTGATGTAGTGGAGAGGGCTCTGTTGAGGGTCTCCGGACCCCCGGCACTTGTTCCGGCTCCGTCCCGCGCTCCCTCTGCACTGGGCGAGGCTTCCACCATCCGGCCCCTGGGACAGCCCGTTTCTGTGCCCCAAGTTGCTCCTATGGAGCAAATTGCTGCTTGCGAGGACTCCTCTGACAGCCCCCCAGAGGAGGTCCCTCGCAAGCATACGTGCAAAAGGAGGCACATTGACTCCCCCGAGTCTCTCACAGAAGACACGGACTTGGAGGAAGGGGAAGGCTCCCCACGGTCACCCTCCGAGGATGTCTCCTTTGGAGACATCATGGAAATGCTCCGTATAAGGGGGGGGTGGTCTGCCCGCAAGTCTTCCTCGGACGAATCCCTGTTCTTGGACGCATTTCAAACAGGCCCGACTACTTCTTGCGTGTCCCCCCTTGCCGACCCCCTGGTGGACCTTATTACCACCAGGGCGTGGAAGGAACCGGACACCGTGGAGCCAATTCCCAAAAGACCGGATAGGATCCTTAGTCCACCATCCGACCGGACCCATTGGAGTAAGGGGCCTCCGGTAGATGCCATGTTGACGGCGGCCACATAGAGGGAACTGGCTCAGGAGAGTCGCTCAGTCCACCCACCGAGCAAGGAGTCTCGGATGATGGACCGCTTGGGGAAGCGGATGTTCAGTTCGGCGACCTTCTCGGTAAGGGCGCTGAACTATTTGGCACATGTTATTCGGATGCAGCGAGATCTTATTAAGGAATACGCTGCATCCCCCCCTGAGTCCATTTCGGAGGAGAACAGAGTTCTGCACTCCACCCGTATGGCCACTCTTAGGTCAGTTACAAATACTTCTATGCGGCTACTCTCCCATGCAACGGAGGGCGCCGCTAGAGCTGCGGGGACAGGACTGGTCACTAGACGCCAGGCCTGGCTCCGTCACTGCGATTTTTCTGAGCCCTTCAAAGCGCCGCTTAACGCCTTTGATGGTTCTGCTCTGTTTGGCAAGACCGTTCGCGACGTTGACCCAGAGCGAAAAGGACGGGAAGACGCTGTCTGCCGTCGGAATCGGCTTCTCTGCACCCCAGAGGCCCTATTCTAGGAACCAAAAGGGTCAGAAGAAGATGTGGTTCCGGAAGTCGCAGCAGTCCCAGCCTGCTCCGGACAACCAGTCCTTCCGTGGCAGAGGAGGACAGGGAGGACGCCGCCCTAGAGGCAGAGGGGCTCCCAGAAACTTCGGGTCCAGGGAACCTTTCTCTGAACGGCCCGCGCAGCAACCCTGAGGGGTTGCCCGACTGCTCTACTCTGGAGGCAGTCGGGGGATGTTTTTCAGGGCACCTAGTGGCATGGGAGTCCATAACATCGGACCGCTGGGTTCTCCAAATCATATCCAGGGGATATCGCATTCCTTTCCTTCACCTTCCAAAGTTGAAGTCCCTCCCAGACGTCCCACCCGGTCAACAGGAGGCCGCTTTGGCAGAAATTGGCCATCTGCTAAAGAAAAGAGCCATCCAGCCCGTTCCCCCAGACCAGATCGGATCAGGGTTCTACTCCAGATTCTTTTTAGTGCCAAAAAGACGGGGAACTAAGACCAATCCTAGACCTCTCTCTCTTGAATCTGGCAGTCCCCAAAGAAAAATTCGAATGGTCACTCTGCAATCTATTCTCCCCCTTCTGGGAGAAAATCACTGGATGTGCTCGATAGATCTCAAGGACGCGTACTACCACATCCTGATGGACAGGCGCTCCAGGAGGTTTCTCCGCTTCCGGCTGGGAGCCAGTCACTACCAGTTCGGGTCCTTCCCTTTGGTCTCACCACAGCCCCCAGGGTGTTCACCAAAGTATTAGCAGTGGTAGCGGCCCACCTGAGGCTTCAGGGGTGCAGGTCTTTCCCTACCTGGACGACTGGCTTCTTACCGCCCCAACAAGGCATCTACTTCTATTGGCGAGACTCCTTTCTCCATCTTGCTCCTTTCTGGGCATCACAATAAATACAAAAAGTCCAACCTGGCCCACACAGCTCTTAGATTTTATAGGGGCCAGGCTAGACACAAGGAGTTTACGAGCCTTCCTCACTGCGGACAGAGTTCTAAATCTGCAGCTCCAGGTGCGGGCCATTCTCCATTCAAGTTCTGTTCCAGCGGAGTTGGTCCTGAGGGCTCTAGGGTCCATGGCATCGGCTATAGCACTTCTTCCTCTTGCCAGGCTCAATATGCGCATTCTACAGTGGACGCTCTTAGTACAGTGGTCATACCTTGCTCTCCCCATGCATCATCCCATAGCGATCAGCAAGGCTTGCAAGCGGTCCCTCTTGTGGTGGCTCCACTCCCGGATCTCCACAAAGGCCGCCTTTTGTGCTTCTCCCCTCGCCACGGTGACCACGGACGCCTCCGCCTCGGGTGGGGGCATTTTGGGCCGGACCGTCCAAGGCACGTGGAGCGATTCAGAGACCTTACTGCATATCAATGTTCTAGAGATGAGAGCAGTGCTCTTAGCGTTGCTAGCACTTCAGGACTTTCTTCCCTTGGGAACAATTGCGATTCAATCGGACAACATGTCTGTTGTCTGGTACATCAACAAACAAGGGGAACAAGGTCTTACCCTCTTTGTCGAGAGGCCATGAGAGTTTGGGAATGGGCAATCTCCACCAATCGCTTTCTAATAGCAACGCACATTCCGGTCGGTCCAACATCCTAGCGGACAAGCTCAGTCGCACCATTCTGACCCCTTACGAGTGGTCTCTCAATTGTCAAGTAGCGGAACGCATATTCGCACGGTGGGGAACCCTTCATGCGATCTTTTGCTTCTCCCTCAAACACCAAGTGCGACAGTTTTTCGCTCTAATACCTCCTCCGGAGGTACCCCAAGAGACGCTCTGGTGCATGCTTGGCCACCCGGTCTTCTGTATGCCTATCCACCCTTGCCTCTGATGCTCCAAGTTCTTCAGAAAGCCTCTCGGGTGGGTTGCAGAATGATTCTCATTGCTCCATTCTGGCCTCGACAGATCTGGTTCCCCTTCCTAAGGTCTCACTCGGTGAATCCTCCTTGGATTCTAGATCCCATCCCGGATCTGATATCCCATCCATCCTGCATTCCTCCTCCGAACCTGGACAACCTGAAGCTGACCGCTTGGCTGCTCCAGTTCCACTCTTGATAAGGACTCCCAGTATTTCTTCACCTGTAAAGGCTATTTTGGTGGCGGCTCATAAACCATCCACTAGAAAGGTTTACCGAAGCAAATGGAAACGTTTCTCTTTGTGGGCGGAGCGGCAAGGCCTGAATCCCTTCACGGTTCCTCTCCCTTTAGTGCTTGACTTTCTAACCACTCTCTTTAACGATGGTGCCAGCAGTTCCACAGTCAAAGTTCAACTGGCGGCAATTTCTCACTATCATATTGGCCATGACTCTAATCCTCTTATGTCAGCCAAATTGTGTAAAATATTTCTTAAAGGTACTTTTCTTCTCAGGCCCCCTATAAAACAAGCAGTTCCTCCTTGGGACCTTTCTCTGGTCCTACAGGCCTTGACCGCTCCTCCTTTCGAGCCAGCGGCTACGGTGGATCTCAAATTCTTGTCCTACAAGACAGCCTTTTTGGTAGCCATTACATCAGCCAAGAGAGTTTCTGAACTTCAAGCTTTATCAGCTAAACCTCCTTACTTGGTATTTCATCCGGACCGTGTCTCCCTCAGGACCAACCCGTCCTTTCTTCCTAAAATCGCTTCTGAAGCAAACATCAATCAATCCATTAACCTCCCTGTTTTCTTCCCTAAATATGAAAACAAAGGTGAATATAAGCTACATTCACTAGATGTTCACAGGCAACTTAGATTTTATCTGAACAGGACAGCTGGTCATAGGCAATCCGACCAGCTGTTTATTTCCTTTGCAAAATTCAATTTGGGCAAGCCAATCTCTAAAGTTTCTCTGTCCCGCTGGATTTCACAGTGCATTTTATTGGCTTATCAAGCTTCAGGAAGGCCCGCACGGAGGGTGTTCATGCCCATTCAACCCGGTCAGTATCTACCTCGGCAGCCTTCAAGGCTAGGATTCCTCTAGATGATATTTGTGCAGCAGCCACGTGGGCTTCATCTCATACGTTTATTTCCCACTATAAGTTGGATCTTGCATCTAGGGGTAGAGCATCCTTTGGCTCAGCGGTGCTCGAATATCCTTCCATGATGGCCGCCCAAGATTCAGGTAGCTGGGGACTCTGTCCCACAGGTTGCAGACAAATGAATATCCTACTTCAGATTTAGAAGTTATGTACTCACCATAACGTTCCATCTGAGTAGGTGTATTCATTTGTCTGCAACCATCCCGCCCTCCTATCCCCCTGGCCTATCAGTTTCCTGCATATTCTTTGTTACCCTTTTTAGGGTATTGTTGCTTTGGCAAACTTGATCTGAGGTCATGAGGGTAGAGCAGGGCATTATGGGTGAGGGGAGGAGCTGAGAGCTTGGATCCATAGCTGGAAAACCATGCCGGTTCGGATCCGATATCGGATCCATAACCCACAGGTTGCAGACAAATGAATACACCTACTCAGATGGAACGTTATGGTGAGTACATAACTTCTAATTATATGTATGTGGCTGTGTAATGTGTGCAGAAAACATAAAGGGAGAGAACATTGAATATTTTTATTTTATCATCAGGTTTTGAGAAGTACATGATTGAAGTGATGATGTTTATGATGCTTTGATTTATACAGTACTATCATTCATTATGACTGTACTTTCAGTGTATAGAAGTATGTGTGTAAATCTTGTTTATTAAATTAAGAATTTCGTCTGCTGTTAGGATACTGCAGTGAAATCAGTACAACTTTTGCATTCATTCCTTATGTTCATGTTGGTATGCTTTTGGTCTGAGCTTAGGTGTCCAGATTATTTCTTTATGTTGCTGCAAGCTTGGCAAGGGGTTGGGAGTCAGGGCTGGCATTGTAATGCAATATGTACTTTGTAGAATGCTTTGTGATTTGTTGCAGGGTCGATATGTAGGTTTCATTTCTGTAAATCTTGTTTAACTAGGAGTATTCACCAGTGTTTCAGGTGAACGCGTGATGCAACAACAAGGATCCACATAGAGAAAAGACAGCTTCATTCTGAAAAAGAACCACATCCTCATGGGGGCTCTTGGGGAATATGGCAAGTGCTTGTGTGGCAAAGGGAGGCCAAAACAAGCTGAGAGCACAAGAGTGTGTGATATCAAGTGCTTTTGGATATAAATGTGGTTGATGGGGGGGAACTGCACATTGACGTGGTGCAGAAAAACGGTCAACAAGATGGTGGAATGTACCAGAGCAAAGGCTAGGCAGAATGCAGTTGCCCTTAGCTGTACTGGTGGGGTGATCTCCTGCATTCATCTCTTCAACACCTGATGAGGAATACCTTATTTCCATAGAAGGAGCTGATTACCAAACTGAAGAAGATGCCACAGACATAATTAATGGTAATGTGGACACTTGCACTTGCTGATATCTGCTGCATAAACACTAATCTATTCAGGAAGGCTAGTGCAGCTCTGATGGTAAAATCACATACTGAAAATTACAGCAGAGGACAACTTGGTACATACCACACATGACATTTCTCATCAGCAGACAAACCCTCCCTTTCTACCCCTTAGGAATGTGTTGAGTCTGCATGGCAAGTGTCCTTCACACTTAATTATACAAAATGCATTACAGTGATCCAAGGTCTTAGTAACAGGGTACTCAGTTTCTTCTTCACAGGGTTAGCAGTAGAAACAGGCAGTTCCACTATGCCAGCACTGCTGGAAGGTGTTGACAGCAAAGTGACTGTTATTGAATCCATAAGTTAGTTTATGACACTGCCTGAGGATAGTGGCACACAGTCCATACATGTAGTGGCAAGATCACAAACCCCACAGCAGGTTCATAACTGTGCAAGCAGTGTCACAGGCTCACACAGTCAAGTAGATGAGGACATTACATTGCAGGTGGTACAGGGAAGGACCCTACATAGCTCAACACCAGTGTTAACTCAACAACAGGAATACTTTTAGGAAGACAGTACAATTGCAGAGGTAGCAGTGTCCACTATAGTACCTGTGCAAAGGCTGCCAGGCTAAGGTGCGTGAAACAGCTAATTCCAGAAATACGAAAAGCTTTGGCTGCCCAGCAGCAGAAGTGCCAGGACATTGCCCAAGGTCAGTCCACTGCCACAGTCAGCTAGAGATTGTCAGAATATTGTAGGGTGTACATGAGGATTACCACCATTACAGGAATATAATGTCACAATCACACCCGTATGCAATATGGTGGCATGCACAGCACCTATTTCTGTCTTCATGTACACACTAGTTTGGACCTACCAGACTCGAACAGGAAATACTGGTGGATGTGGACAAAGACAAGGTACTGTGTGGACATATGGCGGTAAAGTAGGTCGCACACCATGTGATTTTCGGGAAAGTACTGTAAAAAGTAGTGGTGAAGTAATTCAAAAGAAGGCAGATAAATTTCATCAGCATTTATCTACATGCATCTCTCCTTCAGGGTCTGTTGTGCAGCACTGTGAGATCACTGTAGGATTACCTGCATCCAGTAGGTCAGCTCATTGCAACAAGTCAGCATCCAGCTCAAATGCTAGTACTTTTTTGTGATCAGTGACACCAACACCCACACTATCCTTAAGGGACATTGTGCATGCCATATTTGACTTAATGTATTACTGTAAGTCAGAGTGCACAGTGCTAGTGAAAACGTCACATTGGACAATTCAGCAGCATGTGTTTAACTTGAGTAATATTACTGGTTAAAGTAACATGAAAGGTATTAAATAAAGGGGGGGGAAAGGGGATACCTGTATTCAGGCGCATGCGTTTGACTTGTGTAATGTTAATGTTTACAGTAACTGGAAAAATAAAAAAGGGGATCTGCAGACTGCAATATAGAACAGTTTTAAGGGCCTAACACACAAGGAAGATGAATGATTACAGGACTAACACAAATTCTGTCAGCAAAGCTAGCATTATTGCCACTTCACCCTTAAGACTGCACAGGTGATGATTGTTGCTACTACTACTGACAACACAAGGATTGGTGTCTGTGACAAAATTAATTTGATGTATATTACCTTAATATGGGAAAATATATTTCTTCTCTGAAAAGAAAAGTACAGAATCATTAGAACATACCATTAGACAATGTTGTACAGTCTACCCTTCTGGTGGAATACAACAGCATTACATGGTGAAGTGTGTGTGTGTGTGTATATATATATATATATATATATATATATATATATATATATATATATATATTTCTTCAAGTTGAAATCTTCCAAGAGTAATTATCATGCAATGAACTTTCCAACAGAAGCAGTACCTTCATGTTTCACTGCAGTCCCTAAATGAAACACGCATTCAGGAGTACAGTACAAAATGACATATTGCACGTTTTACATCCTGCCAGTGCAATTCATTGCACAGATTTCAGTGAACGGTCAGGCATGACTCTATATGGTGCCATTAAATAAAGCAGATGTGTAAACCACATAAGTAACTGTATTTAAAAAAAGTAAAATAAAAAGTCTTTAAAGATAGAGGGGCTGTCTGATGTACAGTGACAGCAGGTCTTGTTACAGTATAGCACTGTATACATCAGTTACACACTGTGTTTTTGATGATAAAGCTAACACTAATTTGAATGCCATGGTTCATACTTCTAGACCTGGCACCGCCTTTTTGCATGGCCAGCCATATACAATGCATGAGCCTGCAGCATAGCATCCCGTACTACCGCTACTAGTTGGCCACTTACTCTGTTGTTATTTATGGAAGGACCTATGCTGGGAGCTGTACTGCCATCTTGGGGCATTTCACCATCAGACTGGCACATGATCATGTTGAGCAGAATGCAGCATGTGGTAAACCTCTTGTATGTAGTAGCAGAGTCATACTGAAAAGCACCCCCCACACTCATCCAGACAATGGAAATGGGCTGTCAGCAGGGTGAGCACTTGCTCAGTGAGAGTCTGTGTCTGGGACTAGGCAGTGCTGTAATTTTCTTTGGAAGCTCCCTTATAAATACATACAGGTGTCAACAGTCGTAGCCCAAGTGGGTAGCTTGCATCATACTGAAAACACAAGAAAAGAGGATGTGAGAGACAACAAGGGAAAGGTGGTTTAGTACTAACCAATAAGTATTCCAAAGTATAACTGATTACTTAATTCTAGTTAGAAGTTCAGATTACCAACAGAGTGACCATGGGGCATCCTACCATACAGGAAGATGTGGTAGAGTGTGCCAGATATGGGAACCATATCCACTGTCAGGATATAAATATAATAAAAATAAACAACAACATGACTTGGAACGGTACAATAAAAGCAAGTAAATGAAAATAAAATAAAAGTACCAAGCCTGCAAGGCTTAAAATAAAACCAATTGTTAATACACAAGAGAACAAGGTAAAACAAAGTAAGCGCTTTCATGGTTCTCACACCGCTTCATCATACATTCTCAATACAGAAAGAAAGCAATTAAATAAGATTACAAAGGAACAATCAAACCAATAAAAGACAAGCCTCTAATTAAAAGGACTATACTACTGTTTCAGAGGGTGTGCCTTCAAAAAAGGTTTTAAAGTAAAAACACCATTGAGACCTGGAGGTCTCAATGCATTAAGAAGCAGTATCCATTTCTGTTCTGGTGCTTCTGTACGATTGGGTAAGTCATCGCCCCTCATATCGAAGTCTAAAACCTGAAGTACAAAAAAATAAAAATGTGTTACCCCATTTTCTAAAATATGTAATGCCAAAGTATTACTTTATTCCTAATGTCCTTTAGGTGCTCTAAAACCCTTTCTTTAAGGGATCTATTAATCTTATCTGTATAAAAAACATGGCATAACTGGAAGGAGGCTAAGTAAACAATGTTAGCTGTTTTACAGTCAGCATAAAAACTAACATTAACGGTAAAACCTATGTTGGGATGTGTGTATGTTTGGAGGGTACTAATGTATTTGCAAGCTGAACTTATTCCTACAGGGAAAGGTGCCAGTCCTAGTAGACTCTAGCCTATTGTTAACAGAGGAAGATCTATAACAAAGATGCTTCTTCAAGGACTTGTTATTCCTAAAAGAGAAATGGGGTGTCTCACCAATCTTCCCTCTGAGTTCTGGTACACAATTCAAAAGTTTCCAATTATCTTTAATGACATCACAAAAATTGCTGATGTCACTAGAATATTGTAATGAAACTCTAAAAATATCTCTGTCAGCCACTGGCAACACAACTGGATCATTACTGAACTGACCAGCCTCAAAATGAGGTTTACACCTACCTTCCCTCTGTGTCCAGGCTTCTGAGATACATGCATCTATCTCAGGACCAGTATAGCCCCTCTCAAGAAATTCCTGTCTCAATAATTTGAGGGCTTTATGTGCAGCCTGATCACTGTTGTGCAAGCGTAACAATCTATACACTTGTATATACGCTGTTGACGAGCGTGCTACTGATTTTGTAGAAGGGAAATCCCTTGTGCTTTTTCCCGTACAGTCCCTTCTACCCATCAGGAACAGATTGAGGAGTGCAGGGAGGAAAGGACGCTTGCAGAGACCACACAGCATGGACAGGCTACAACAAGCGGTCAAGAAACGGCGTTTTTAAACCGAAACTTGATTTTCAACATTTCTTACCTTCCAACTTACATCGGCTCAAGTTGAGCGTTTAAATAAGGGTTTGTCATTTGTCCCTGCAAGACGAGCTGTCCAGGCCGAGTTGCTAAAGGATCTAAGAATGTTAGTTAGATCTTTGACTTTAAAATCTACCTTCAATTCAAATAATACAGGTATGACTAATACATATAGGAAACCTAGCACATTCGTGCCTTTACCACATCCAGTGCTAGACTTTTATTAATACATGTGAAGACTAGTTTAGACAATGCTTTCTTACAGGGACTAAATCTGCTTTCTGTAATATGACTCAAGAAGACTGTGTAGCACTAAATTAACTGAAACATTTCCATTCTATTGAAGTTAGACCTGCAGATAAGGGGGTGGCATTGTAATTTTAGATAGGAATTTTATACACTCAACAAATGAGATTGTTGTTATATGATGTTAATACTTATCAGAATAAGCTGATTGTAAACGGTATATTGGAAAAAGTTTCTCTCTTAATTTTTGATTTACTCATGACTGGTCTCATAGATGAGAATCTTTTAAAGTATTTTAATGTTGAGTAACCCCTTGTTCCAACTGTATATGGTCTACCGAAAATCCACAAGAACTTGGTTCTGCCACCAGTAAGTCCCATAGTTTAGGGTTAGAGGGTGGTTCACGGAACCCTTGGTTTTATAGAGAATACTTTGCATCCCCCATTGGAACAATGTGACAATGTTTTGAAGGATAGTAAAACATTTTTGGAAAGACTTTATGTTGGACGTTGGTTGGGATTATATTTTTGTTACCTTAGATATTGAGTCTTTATTTTCTAGAATCCCCATTGACCGGGGAGTGGATAGCATTAGGTCATTCCTAGTTGAGAATAATTGCTTTACAGGAGACATGGTCACACTTATTTGCTCTACTTGATATTGTGTTGGAAAATGTTTGCATTTTTGTACGTGAATTTTTTCTGCAGAAGGTTGTCGTGGCTATGGGCACTGCTTGTGCAAATAGGTACGCTAACCTAGCACTTGTACAATAGGAAAAGATTTATTAACACATGAGAACATTTATTTTGATTGTGTCCACTGGTATGTTCGTTTTGTGGACGATATTTTTTTGTTATGGCTAGGGACTGTGGAACAACTAGAAAGTTTTATTAAATTTCTGCATCAAACGACTAGTTTCCTTAGATTTACACATAAATATTCTGCTGAAAATTTAGATTTTTTTGGATGTTCAATTGAACAGGTCTGACCTAGCTAACCTTACTACTAGCATTTATAGGAAACCTACATGGAAAAATGTTCTTTTACACAGAAGAAGTATGCACCCTAGACATATCCCTCCTAGACATATCCCTCGTAATGTTTTGAAGGACCAAGTGTATAGATTGTTACGCTTGCACAACAATGATCAGGCTGCACATAAAGCCCTCAAATTATTGAAACAGGAATTTCTTGTGAGGGGCTGTACTGGTCCTGAGATAGATGCATGTATCTTAGAAGCCTGGACACAGAGGGAAAGTTGGTGTAAACCTAATTTTGAGGCTGGTCAGTTCAGTAATGATCCAGTTGTGTCACCAGTGGCCGACAGAGATATTTTTAGGGTTTCATTACAATATTCTAGTGACATCAGCAATTTTTGTTATATCATTAAGGATAATTGGAAACTTTTGAATTGTGTACGAGAATTCGGAGGGAAGATTGGTGAGACACCCCATTTCTCTCTTAGGAATAACAAGTCCTTGAAGAAGCATCTTTGTTATAGATCTTCCTCTGTTAACAATAGGTTAGAGTCTACTAGGACTGGCATCTTTCCCTGTAGGAATAGTTCAGCTTGCAAATATATTGGTACCCTCCAAACATACGCACATCCCAACATAGGTTTTACCATTAATGTTAGTTTTTATGCTGATTGTAAAACCACTAACATTGTTTACTTTGCCTCCTGCCAGTTATGACATGTTTTTTTTATATAGGTAAGACTAATAGATCCCTTAAAGAAAGGGTTTTAGAGCACCAAAGGGACGTTAGAAATAAAAAAGAAATTAATGCTTTGGCATTACATACTTTAGAAAATGGGGTAACACATGTTTTTAAATTTTTTGTAATTCAGGTTTTAGACTTGGATATGAGGGGTGGTGACCTACCCAATCGTACAGAAGCAGAAGAACAGAAATGGATACTGCTTCTTAATGCAGAGACCTCCAGGTCTCAATGGTGTTTTTACTTTAAAACCTTTTTTGAAGGCACACCCTCTGAAACAGTAGTATAGTCCTTTTAATTAGAGGCTTGTCTTTTATTGGTTTGATTGTTCCTTTGTAATCTTATTTAATTGCTTTCTTTCTGTATTGAGAATGTCTGATGAAGTGGTGTGAGAACCATGAAAGTGCTTACTTTGTTTTACCTTGTTCTCTTGTGTATTAAAAATTGGTTTTATTTTAAGCCTTGCAGGCTGGGTACTTTTATTTTCATACACTGTCAGGATGCTGGGCTGACAGATTCATGATGCACCCCCATGCATCTCACACTTCGAGCAATTGATGCAATGCCATCCCTTCCTATTTTGGTACCACCTTCTCATTTTCCTAATGGGGACTAGTGGCAATATGGGTACAGTCTTGTTTGTACTAAGCACCTCAGGAAAACACTATATCCCTTAGAAGGTACTTATGATTCAGGTTAAGTCTTACAGTGGCCCTGGCAGCTAAATATACTGATCCACACATGTCAACAGTTTGTCAAGTAGCCACTATAGTATCTTTAAGGCAGTAGTGTGGGATATACCCAGTTTGTGCCTTGTCTGTCACTGAAAAGCCCCCTCCGGCATGTATAGTGAGGGTTATTACATATCTTAGTATCCACAGGTATAAGGAAGGCCATGCATCTCCCCTACTCCTGTCTGTGGACCATACATGCTCACTAAATCCCTTCTAGTATCCCTGACTACTTAGTCTAGCAAAAATGTCTTGATTATCAAAGTCATCATTAGTTCTTTCTCATATCTGTCCCTTCTTGGCCAACGAACACTACTAAGTGCATGTGGTTTTGGCTTGACCAAAACAAGCAGCTCACACCAAGAAATAGCTTGGCTGGCAGCAGTGGCAAGCATTTTCTGTAAATGCTAAGTAAAAATAAAAAATGCAACTTAACCTTTTCTAACATCTCTGAGCATAGTGGTAAATTGTGTCAAGAAGTTATTGTGAATTGCGAACAAATAGGAAAAGGACTCGTTGACAAAAAAGTTCTAACCGTTTCTCACTTGAATCTCATTAAGTCCTCCATTTGCATAATTTCTTTGGAAGCTGCTACACATAAGCCTCTCTGAGTTGTGCCGAAGCTGCATTTAACCAAGACCTGCACATATTGCCTTTAATGCTTAAGTACAGTGACTGTGAATACCACCCTGTATCACATTGTCTGTTATTTTAGTCCTTAAGTACAACCTCATCTCTTGCTCTTTGTTTTCCACTTCTGGATAGTTTACTGAAATAGCTTGCCATTTCTTTCACTATTTTCTGTTTCAAACCTACCATTTTCCTAGTTTAATCATTCAGTCTACTCTTTGCTGCCTTAATCTTTGAACTAGTAGCTTTTCCATTTTAAAATTATTGTAAAAAATAGCAATGTTCTACTTTTGCTGTGCTGTACATTCATTCAAGTTTTGTAGCTTCATTCTGACTGCTTTAAGCAACTGTTCTTTTGCTCTGATTGGCCAATCATTTGTTTTTCCAATTTTTTCGCTCTTTTTATATCTTCTGAATACTTAACCTAACTTTTATTCCAAATATCCCTTTCCTTGGTTGTAACCAAATTTTTAATATTTAATTTACAATTATCCCAGTCCAGTGCTAATGTTCTGTTGTTAAAAATTAATTCTTGCAACTTTTCTTGGAGTTTGGTCAGCGCATTAATTGAACATTATCTTTTTCTTAAAATTTGCTAAGTGCCATTGAGTCTTGGTATAATCCTTTTTTCTGTCTTGTAGTGTTATTTCTATGGTGTGCATAATTGGAAACTATTACTTCTTGAGTGCTTTGTACAGCACCAGATTTGTGTTGTTTTGAAATTTAACATTTCTCCAGACGTGCCCACTTGCCGTACTTCCTTGAGGAATAAGTAAATTCCTTACTTCATTTGCAGTTTCACAACATTTTTTTATGTGAAAGTAGGCATATGCTTTTCTAAACATTTGCTCTTTATTGGAACTCTGTGTTACCTTGGTCTCCTAGAAACATCATCTTTGTTGATAAGCTGTAGATTTTCCCTTTTACTTGTTTTATGTCCTAGCTTGTAGGCTTTGAAAGCATATAAATTGCTGCCAGTGTAATTCTAGCTCTTTGCCAGTCGCCGTTTGGCATAGTATACCTTTTCTCTTAACTGTGGTTCCTATGCCCTTAATTAAATGTCTTTTTCTTTCTCATCCATGCAAAAAAATACCTTTTTCTTTATTACATTTCATGCTGTTTGTGATTAAGATGTGTTTCTTGTACAGTACTTGTGCATCACTTTTTAAATGCATGTGAACACCACCTCTATTTTTTTTTTTGTTTTTGTATTACTTTTATTTTCATTTAAGTCATTTACACTGGGTATAAAAGGTATATACACTCCTGTTAAAATGCCAGGTTTTTGTGATATAAAAAAAAATGAGACCACAATAAATCATCTCAAAACATTCCCTACCTTTAATGTGACTTATAACCTGTACAAATAAATTGAAAAACAAATCTGTTAGGGGAAAAAATATAAAAAATAAAAAACCTGCAATAAGCTGGTTGCGTAGGTGTGCACACCCTTAAACTAATTAGGCCATAGAGATTTGTCAAATATTTTAGCTTATAGAAAAGCACACAGACATGCTTACAAACGAGGAATGTATCCTTCCAGTATCTTCTAGTGCCAATATTGATAGTATGCAGCATGTGGTTAAAAGAAACAGGCCCAAGCACATGGCAGCTGCTGTGCGCCCTGCAACAGTCACTGGTAAATCTTATAGCTTTCTAGCAAATTCCAGAGTGCGCACAGTCTCAGTGATCACAAGGGTGAGTCAGCAAATTCAAAGCATGTATCCTCACCTAGCCTCATGGTCAGCTTGTGGTAGTAACCTTGTATCTAAAAGAGAAAAGTGCTTAGCAATGCCACAGATGTAAAAAGTGCAATCATTTCCAAAGATTTTATAGATCAAAAGAGGCACATTCTTTTATTAAACGAGAACATTCCAAGAGACAAGTTGATCAACTAGAAAGCTGTGACTATTTTTTATGCTGATTTGTGTGTCTGTGCTTAATGAAACAGTCAGTGTGGTAGATTTATGGGCAAAGAATGAAGAATTTTGTGCGGTTCAGATAAATGGAAGACTCGTAGAGCTCAAAGTTGATACAGGTTCAAATTGCAATGTTATGTCAGCAGAAACATTTGTGCTGGTAAGAAGCTTGATTTGGCAAAGTGTGCGAAGCTTGTTGCTTTTGGTGGTGATGAAATTCAAACTGAAGCTTCAGTAGTGCTTTCCTGTTACTCTGCTGGAAACAGCTATGACTTGCAATTTTACTTAGTCAAAAGCACATACAGTTATTATTGAGCCTCAGAGATGTTTGGAAAATGGGACTACTTTCATATAACAAGGAAGTCCATCATGCAAGCTTAAAAGACCGCTGTTCTAATTTCGCCCAGGATGTTTTCTGTATTTATGCTGATCTTTTCAACGAAAAACTGGGCATGCTCCCAGTTGTGTACTCCATGAAGTTAGACCCAGAGGTCCTTCCAGTTGTCAGACCAATCCGGAAAGTTCCAGTTTTTATGCAGAACAGAGTCAAAGCCAAGTTAGATAAAATGGTGCAGCTAGGTGTAATTTGTCCAGTTTGTGACCCTATTGAATGTGTTTCTTCCATAGTCATAGCTGATATGAAAAGCTCAGATGATATCAGAATATGTATTGATCCACTAGATTTGAACAGAGCACTGAAAAGACCTTGTCAGCCAATGCGTACAGTCAGAGAAGTCGCTGCTCTTATACCAAATGCCACTGTTTTTTCTGTCTTGGATGCAGAGCATTCATTTTGGCAAATTTTGCTTGACCGAGAATCTTTATTGCTAACCACACCACCTTCAGTACTCCTTTTGGCAGTTACAGATTTTTGAGAATGCCATTTGGGATAAATTCTGCCAGTGAAGTCTTCCAGCAGGCAACAGAGCATATTTTTTCTGGATATCAGTGTGCTGTTGTAGTACAGTAAACTCTCAGTTAACCAGAACTCAAGCAACAAGAAGAAAGTAGAAGAAATGCAGTATAGTATGAACAGTTCAATTTTTCATATGTTGACTTTCTGCTTTCCCATGCAGAGACGTACCTTATGTTTTTAGAGTTTGTGTTTTTAAAAAGGAAGATGCAAATAAATTCCCATTCTCCCCAACCTCAGAACAAGTCAAATTGCTAAAATGTCAGCACTTGATGATGTTCGTGTTTCACTGTTGCAGTCATTACATTTGGGTCATCTGCCTGCAGGTAGCCCTCAGCCGGCCTGAATATCAAAGTCTTGGATTCCTGCGTCAGATGCTGTCTCTTCTTCTGTCAGGTCATCAGGGGTATAAAACATGCAGCCACCGTCATTACATCAGTCTTTCTTGCCGCGTGGTGCCCGAAGCAGAAGCAGTTTGCAAGTGCTGGTCAGCCGACTCCTGAAATTTTTGTTTTCAAGTTTCAGAACCAAAGTCTTCAACTAAAGCTAAGTACCCCTTTGGGGAAACCTTTTCTTCTTCCTTACCGATGTCAGTAAAAGTTAATTGCATTACTTGTGGAAAGCAAATACCTCATAAAGATTTTCATTTGTACTGTATTCCTTGCCTAGGCCCTGACTACGACGTACCTTGCTATTGGTTTTGTGCTTTATTTAATCAGCTCACTATCCGTCTGTATATTTTCACCTCTAAATATTTCGGTTCTCGCTTTAATTATCCAGAAATATCGGTTAGCCATCCGACTACCGGGATTCCTAAAAAACACAAAGGTAAAGACAGAGACAGGCTGCCAAGATCTAAAACTGCCGACGATGCTTTTCCTAAGCCAATCGCCAGTTCGCCGGTACTCAGTGAGGTACTTTCGCAGCCCCTGATACCCGCTACTTCTGATTCGCAAGCCTCTACTGAGACCCGTTCAGAGTCTGGTATGCCACCAGATGTTTCAACTATGGAACCTGCGGATGTGTCTACCTTGGCTGGGTCCGGAGCCACTGTGCAGGCACCAGCTTCTGAGGGTATATTCAGGCCTACGGACTTGCATATTAAATTGATGCCTCCTTCATTACTTAAGCCTAAATCTAAATCCATGTCTAAACAAACGATGCTCAGGCCTCTATGCCTAAAAAACAAATTATAAGAATGGCTGAAGATCTAATAACTCTAATCAGGGGTAGCCAACCTCCCCTTTCTAAGAGGCCTAGGACTGAGGTTGATTATGAATCTTCTGATCAGGGTTCTGTTTTTTCTGACTCTTCTGATGATCTGGATTTGCCCTTACCTACTTATGAGGATTCTGATACAGCGGGACTCTATTCCCTCTGCTTCCCCTCTTGAAGATTTTTCTTTTGGGGAAACCATACATACTCTTAAGGGAGCATTTCCACTGGGAAAGCCAGGATTTTTCTGATTCAAAAAAGAGGCTTAGGGTTTTCCTTCTCCTACCTCAACATAGGCCTTTAGCTATTCCTCATGTACTATACATTGTTGATGATGCTTTCTCGGAATCTTGTTTGGCCCCTGATTCCCTACCTCCTGCTCCCAGAAAACCTGACAGATGCTACAGGATCCCTGAGAGTCACAAGTTCCTTTTCAAAAATCCTATTGCAGATCAAGAGACTATTTCACAGGGGCACAAGGGCATTAAGGCTTCTACTGCTAAAAATCCTACCCCTTCTGATCGAGACTCCAGGGTGCTGGATAGACTGGGTAAGAAGGTTTACACTTCTGCAACCTTGACCATTAGGACTTTAAACTGCCACTTTCATATGTTAAAATATCAGCAACATGTTATTGGACTGCTTAAACAGAAAATGATGTTGATTCCTTACTGTGTGGAAAATAAAGAATTATGGGATTTAATGCATTCTGCCGAACAAGTTGGAAAACATACTTTGCAATGTGGTTTTGATTCATTAGAGGCCTCTTGCAGGGCTGCTGTTACTGGGTCTGTGCTCAGAAGGCATGCTTGGCTTAAGGAGCAATCTTTGCCTGATCATGGTAAGGCTAAATTGTTGGATGCTCCTTTAAATCAGGACTGCCTGTTTGGCAACAAGGCTGAGGAATTAAAAAAGATGGAAGATAAAGCTAAATCTATGCAAACTGTTAAAGATTTTTTACAAGTTCAGCCTCCTAGATTTAGTAGGCACTGGCACTCTAGGAATTGGTCCTTTCCAGCCCCTTCCAGGTCTTCTCAAGCCACACCCGGACACAGCAAAAACCCTAGGGTTCAGTCCCAGGCGACTCACAGAACTAAGCAGGGGGGGGGGCTCCATTTCCAAGTCTGGGAATAGTAAGACTCCCCGCTATGGTAAACTGTCTCAATGACTTCCTTTTAAAATTTTCAAGCACTTATCAACTGACTGCCCCTTTGGGGGGAAAGATTGCTCTTCATGCAAAGAATTGGGAACTCATTACCCAGGACAAATGGGTTTTAAATACAGTGTCCCAGGGATACAGATTTCACTTCCACACATTGCCAACACCAAGTGGGTGGCCGGACCTACCCCCAAATCAGTGGGCAGAGGCCCCAAAACAAGTACTTTCTCTGTTAAGTATGGGGGAGCTATTCAACTGGTACCAGAAAGGAAAAGTGACAAGGTTTCTACTCAAGACTTTTCTTGGTACCCAGAAAAGACAATTCATGGTGTCCTATCCTGGACCTGTCTACTCTAAACACCTTTTTGGAGATTCCAAAATTCAAGATGCTGTCTCTTCAATTACTTCCTATGCTAGGCAAAGATGCCTGCGTGGCAACACTAGATTTAAAAGAAGCATACCTGCACATCCCAATCAAGGAATCTTGCAGAAGATAAACTACGCTTCAAAGCAGACTACACGCACCATCAGTTCTCTGCACTGCCTTTTGACTTATCTTCTGCGTCTTTGTAATCAGAAAGTGCCTAGCTCCAGTTATTGCATTTTGCAGGCAAAGAAATATTCAAATATACCCATACCTGGACGATTGTCTAACTCAGGCAGAAAGCCAGGACATACTTTTGAATCATCTGGCTTTTGTAAAAAGGGTTCTAACTTGTCTGGGGTATACCATAAATGAAAAGAAATCACACCTGGTACCCTGTCAACAAATTATATTCCTGGGGGCAAGCTTGAATACAACTTCCCAGATGGCTTACCTCATGCCAGAAAAGCAAATTCATTTGACAACCAACTTCAAACAAGTGGCCACAAAAACCCTGCTATCTGCAAGATAAATACTGCAAGTCTTGGGGTTCATGGCCTCCTGCATTCTTCTAATTCCATATGCAAGACTGCATATGAGGAAACTACAATGGTATCTAAAAAGCCTATGGTGTCAACATTCTCAAGACCTAGAAACAATGATTCCTATCATACCTTGCCTCCGCCTAGAGTTCTTTTGGTGGGCAGAGGCCTGCCAGCAAAACAAGGGATTACCTTTCACACCACCCCCTGCCACCCAAACCCTAACAACAGATGCATCAGACTATGCATGGGGGGGGGGGGTTGCTCACCTGGCAGGGAAGTGCATTCAGGGCAAATGGAACTCAAGTCAAATGCACCTGCATATCAATCAAAAAGAAATGTTAGCTGTACAGAATGCTCTAACAGCCTCCAAGGACCACATTCTTCCAGGACAACTAATGGTAAAGACGGACAACACCACTGTTAAGTGGTACATAAACAAGCAGGGGGGTACACATTCTTACCCCCTCTGCAGATTAGCCATGGCATTGTGGAACACAGCCTTGAGCTACCAACTGCACCTACAAGCTCAATTGCTGCCATGAAAATTAAATACACTGGCAGACAGACTAAGCAGAAACCTCATGGACCCACACGAGTGGAAACTGGAACCAAGGATTTTCAACATGTTGACAAGCAAATGAGGGAGCCCAGATATAGACCTGTTTGCTTCTCCCCAGAACTACCAATTGGACAAATTTTGCACAAGGATTCCCCACAAACAAGCTTGAAAAGTGGATGCTCTGTCCTTCAGCTGCCTTCCCCCCTTTGCCTCTGCTCTCCAAAGTATTGCTAGAAATCAAACAGGGCAAACCAAGGATGATTTTGATTGCTCCAGACTGGCCGCGCCAACACTGGTACTCCCTCCTGTGCAGTGTGTCACGGTTATCTCCATGGCACCTGCCTCAGACTCCTTCCCTGCTGTCTCAGCAGGAGAACCATATTCTGCACCCTCAGCTTCCAACACTGAACCTTGCAGCCTGGTGAATTACTTAATCTCTCCTTTACCATCCCTCAGCAAATCTGTGATGGATATCATTTTAGAGGCAAGGAGGCCTAGTACTACAAAATCTTATGTTGAAAAATGGAAAAGATTATGTGCCTGGAACCAATCTCAAGAGATGAGCACAGCAGCTCCCAATTTACCTCAGATTTTACAGTACTTAACTGAGATGCTTCACGAGGGCCTGTCTTTTTCCACCATTAAAATCCACGCCTCAGCCATTTCAGCTCATTATAACACAGAACCTCCCCTCTTCTCTCATCCACTGCTCAAGCAGTTCCTCAGAGGTGCCAAAAATTTGAGACCACCCAGGAGAGCTCCAACCCCAGCCTCGGACCTTAACTTTGTCTTGGAGAACTCACTCTACCTCCTTTCGAGCCAGCTGCTACTGCAGACTTAAAATTTTTTTCATGGAAAACAGCTTTCCTTTTAGCAATCACTTCAGCTAGAAGGGTATCTGAATTACAGGCCCTTATTGCAGTGGAGCCTTTCATCATCTTTCATGCAGACAGGATGTCCCTCAGAACCAATCCATCCTTCATGCCTAAGGTGGTATCCAGTGTGGCTCTTAATCAATACATTCATTTGCCAACCTTCTTTCCCAATCCACAGAATAAAGGGGAAAAGAAAACTTTGATTCTACTTGGACAGGACTCAACCTCAAAGGAAATCTGAACAACTGCAGGGGCAGAGGGGAAGGCTATTTCAAAGCAAACCATTTCTAAATGGATAAGCCATTGCATTAATTTCTGCTATAAACACCATGGAAAACTATCCCCCCAGGGGATGAGACCTCACTCCACCAGGGCTGCATCTACCTCTACAGCCTTTCTTAGATGCGTACCTACCAGGGACATCCTAGAAACTGCTATCTGGAGTTCTGTACATACTTTCACCAAGCATTATCATTTGCCAGTTTTCTCTAAATCCAGAGCTGGCTTTGCCACTGCAGTCTTGCAGGGCCTTATAGCTGGCCCTAATGCCACCTAAATTCCTTCTCCCAACCATAGCTTTGGGAATCTACCCAAATGTAATGACTGCACTAGTGAAACACGAAGAACATAGTACAGTTGTGTACACTTACCATAAATGTAGATTGTTAGAGTGTATTCACTGTTGCAGTCCTGGTTACCTTCACTCCAGCCCCCTAACTTCTTTTGGCTATACCTCTGTTTTCCTTTACTACGCTTAAAAGCCTTTTTGGTGTATTTGCTTTTTTGTTGGACGTATATCTTTGTGCTTTTATGTTTAATTGCTTCCCATTAGGAGGGCACCTGACATCTGGGGCAAGAAAAACTGATGTAATGGCGTCGGCTGCATGTTTTATATCCCTGCCGACCTGATGTTGTGGTAGAAGGGCCAGCAACTGACGCAGGATCCAAGACTTAGTTAATCAGGCCAACTGAGGGCGACCTGCAAGCAGATAACCGAAATGTAATGACTACAACAGTGAATACACTTGAACATCTACACTTATGGTAAGTGTACACAACTGTACTTTATGTGGTACATAAACAAGCAGGGGGGAACCCACTCGTACCCTATTTGCAGACTAGCCATGGCTCAGTGGAACACAGCCTTGAGCTAACAAGTGCACCTACAATCTCAATTCCTGCCAGGCAAGCTAAATTCACTGGCAGACTACCTAAGCAGAAATCTCATGGACCCACACAAGTGGAAACTGGAACCAAAGATATTCAACCTTTTGAGAAACAAATGGGGGAATCCAGAGATAGACCTGTTCGTCTCCCCTCAGAACTACCAATTGGACAAATTCTGTACATGGACTTCCCACAGTAAAGCTTGGAAAGTGGATGCCCTGGCCTTCACCTGGGAAAGGCTCTCAGTTTATGCCTTTCCACCTCTGCCTCTCCTCTCGAAAGTTCTGCTAAAGATCAAACAGGACAAACCAAGGACAATACTGATTGAACCAGACTGGCCATGCCAACACTGGTACTCCCTCTAACGCACTATGTCACTGCTGGAACCATGGCACCTGCCTCAGACCCCTTCCCTGCTGTCCCAGCAGGAGGGCCAGATTCTGCACACTCAACTTCAAACCCTGAACCTTGCAGCCTGGCTAATTCCTTGAGCTCTCCAATAACATCCCTCAGTAAGCAGGTGCTAGATGTCATTCTGGAGGCAAGGAGGCCTAGTACTAGAAAATCCTATGCTGAAAAGTGGAAAATATACTGTTTCTGGAGCCAGACTCAGGGGATGAGCACAACGGTGCCCAGCTTTACCGCATATACTTCAGTAGTTAACATAGGTGCTCCACAAGGGCCTTTCCTTCTCATCAATTGAAATTCATAGCTCTGCCATTTCAGCTCATTGTAATACTGAACCCACCCCTCTTCTCTCACGCCCTGCTAAAGCAATTCCTCAGTGGGGCCAAAAATTTAAACCACCCAGGAGAGCCCCTGCTCCAGCCTTGGACCTTAACTTTGTATTGGAAAAGCTCACTCTACCTCCTTTTAAGCCATCTGCAACTGCATAGTTGACATTCCTTTCTTGGAAAACAGACTTCCTTCTAGCCATCACGTCAACAAGAAGAGTGTCTGAATTACAGGCCCTCATGGCAGTGGAGCCATTCGTCATCTTCCATGCAGACAGGGTGTCCCTCAGAACCAATCCTTCCTTTTTATGCCCAAGGTGGTGTCTAGTATGGCCCTTAATTAGTCCATTCATTTGCTTACTTTTTTCCAAATCCACAAAACAAAGGAGAACGAATACTGCACTCTTTGGATGTACACAGACAACTTAGATTTTATTTGGACAGGACTAAGCCTCTCAGAAAATCTGAGCAGCTGCTAGTTGGCTTTGCTGCAAGGGCAGAGGGGAAGGCCATTTCAAAGCAAACCATTTCTAAGTGGATAGCCCATTGAATTCATTTCTGCTATAAGCACCATGGAAAACCTATCCCACAGGGGATAAGATCACATTCCACCAGGGCTTCATCTACCTCTACGGCCTTTCTCAGAGCTGTCCCTACCAGGGACATCCTAGAAGCTGCTACCTGGAGCTCTGTACATACCTTCACCAAGCATTACCACATGCCTATTTTTTCTAAATCCAGAGCTGGTTTTGCAGGGCTTACTAGCTGGTCCTAATGCTCTCTAACTTCCTCCTCCCTTCCTTAGCTTTGGGAATCAACCCAAATGTGATGACTGCAGCAGTGAAACACGAAGAACATAGTACAGTTGTGTGCACTTAACCATAAATTTAGATGTTCGAGTGTATTCACTGTTGCAGTCCTGGTTACCCTACCTCCAGCCCCCCTGACTTCTCTTGGCTATACCTTTCTTCTTGTTAAGTGTATTTCAGCTTTCTAGTGTATTTGCTTTTTGTTGGGGGTGTAACCTAACATATAATTGCTTTCCATTATGGGGGCACCTGACATCTGGGGAAAGAAAAACTGATTAATGGCATCTGCTGCACATTTTATATCCCTGACGTTATGGAAGAAGAGACAGCATCCGATGCAGGAATCCAATACTTTGATATTCAGGCTGGCTGAGGGCTACTTGCAGGTAGATAACCCAAATGTAATGACTGCAACAGTGAATGCACTCGAGCATCTACATTTATGTTAAATGTACACAACTGTACTTTCCATACTCACTCAGTCAGTTTGCATCAGATTGCACATTCTGTCTCCGATCTCTCACACATGCTCACACAGTCTCCTCAGTTTTTATACATGCATTCACTCTCGCTTCCATCTCTCACACACACTCTTCAGCTTTCATACATCTCTCCGATCTGTCACACACTTTAATTTCATATGCATCTCCAATCTCTCACACACAGTTGTTTCTGCTTTCATATATGCATTCACTCTCTCTCTGCTCAGTTCATTCAATTCCAATTCATTTAGCTTGCCTCTGAAAACCATTCCATGTGCCATTCTTCCTAGTGGAAGTATAAATTTTAAATATTATTATTCCAGCCAGGCTTTTATTTACTGTAGTTCAATACTAAAATCAAATTGGTACAGTATTTATGGTATGGTATAGTGTAAGGTACAGTATTTGTCAGGTCTGTTTTTAATAGCAGCTCTCAAACAACCAGAAACTACACTTATCTGGCATGTACCAGTCCCCATGGGTGCCATTTAACTGAGAGTTTACTGTAGATGATATTCTAGTAGGAGGTAATGGTGAAGCTGAGCATGACAGAACCCTCAAGAAAGTTGTAGAAAGAGCACGTGAAGTGAATCTTAAGCTGAATCCTCAGAAGTGCAAATTCAGGCTACACGAATTTACTTTTGTTGGTCATTTATTTACCAGTTCAGGCTTAAGACCAGATCCTTCCATGCTAACTGCCGTTCTCGAGATGCCATCTCCAGACAGTGTTCAAGCCCTACAGTGTTTTCTTGTCATGGTTAACTATCTTGGCAAGTTCATTCCAGACTTGAGACAATTTTCAGCACCACTCAGAGAGTTTGACATGCAAAGATGTATCTGGGTTATGGTCAGAGCAACACTAAGAGCATCTGATGTCCTGAAACAGAGACTTGCCATTCCACCAACTCTCAGATACTGTGATGTTCACAAACCAGTTACTCTTTCTTGTGAAGCTTCTACATTTGGTCTTGGTGCATTCATTCTTCAAGAGGGTTGACCAGTAGTCTGTGCATCCAAAACCCTAACCCAAACCGAAGTGCAGTATGCACAGATTGAGAAAGAGCTCTTGGCAGTTGTTTGCGTGTTCCAAGTTCCATAATTATATTAATGGTAGACCTATCCAGATTGAAAAAGATCACCAAACTCTAGTCACTGTTTTGAGAAAGCCTATACATATAACTCCAGCTAGATTGCAACGCATGATGTTGAAATTGCAAAGGTATAATTTCAATCTTGTCTGCACAAAAGGCAAATAACTTTATCTTGCTGATACTTTATCCAGATTGCCCAGAAATACCCTGGAACAGCATGAAAATGAGAAACTTGATTTTGAAGTTAGGGAAGTGAGAAATTTTTTCCACACGTCTGGATGAGCGTAGAAGTCATACAGCCACAGATCCAGTTCTTCAGAAGCTCAGCCACTTTATCAGTCGAGGATGGCCATCAAAACAGTCTTGCCTACCAGTTGATCAGCAGACATATTTTCCTTACAGATGAAATTTTGTTTGACAGTGGTATCATCATAAAGTGTCCAAAGTAATTGTTCCGAAGTCCTTGCGACAAGAGTATATTACTATTTTGCATCGTGGCCACCCAGGAACTGATTCTACCAAAAGAAGGGCGAGAGGTGTAGTATTCTGGCCTTCTATGCCAAGGGACATTGTGACAGTAATTTCATCTTGTTTTGTATGTAATCGTACTAAGCTGCATCGACAGAAAGAGCCACTTCAGCTAAACCATATTCCTGAACTACCTTGGGTAGCAGGTAACTACAGACATCTTGAGTGGAATGGTCAACATTATTTGGTGTTAGTAGGCTGTTATTCAGATTGGTTCGAGATTGACGTCTTCCTGATATAGTGTATAGTACTGTAATTACTAAGATGGTGTCATTTTGCAGTCCATGGTAGTCTGCACAAAGTTATTTCTGACCATGGTACTCGGTTTACAATCCAGCAGTTCAAAGGAATGTAGATCAGTATGTATGTATGTATGTATGTATGTATACCTTTAAGAAGCTTTCCATGGGCTTGCACATGTGTATAAATACTGTGCATGTGGGAGCCTGACTCCCATTTTGTAGTAAACTGTTGAGATGTACGCATGCATGTCTGTGTAGTCTGACAAATCAGTTTTAGATTTTGTACTCCTGCTATCCATCATTGTGTTTCTATGTAATAAAGCATATAAACGAACTACCCCACCTGTTCGTCTTCAATTGTAAGCCAAGACGAACGACAGGCGGTATAACAAAGTTCCAGAATACTGTTTTTCCTGGTCTTTAAAAGGAAGGTAAACAACTTAAAGATGTTCTCTTAACCTCAGGAAGAAAATATGTGAGGTCTCCTCTTGCTGTTTATGCAAGGCAAAGAAGGTGGTCACTGTAGATTTTCACATTTATTTAAAAAATGCTTTTAAAAGTTAGAGATAGGATAGTTGTACAATATGAGGCATTCTTGAATATATAACTGAATGTATTGTGCGTGAGTGCAGGTCATGCTAATCAGAGATTCATGAAGAACATGAAAGGAGCATTCTGTCAACTTGCAAACATATGACAAGGAAAGTAAAAAGGAGGTGACATGTATGTGTCTGGTAACAGAGAACATGTCACAACAACCAACTTTGGGGCATTCCTTTTGTATATGAACTAATTATTTCATTTTTTCAAAATGTGTAGCTTGAATCATAGTAGGCTGACTTTATGCTTATATAAATTCATTGCTTTTTGTTTAGGGGGAGTTGGGGAGAGAGAGAGAGAGAGAGAGAGAGAGAGAGAGAGAGGCCTTGTCTGTCCTCGTGTTTGCTAGAAATTACATAGTATGCCTATAGTTTATGGCATTAAATTGCAACATATGAAAAATGTACCAGAAGACATTTGATTGTATCTGAAAGTGTATTGTTTCTGATAATACTCCATTGAGTAGTATGTTACAGTGGCTTTCCCTCCCAAGTCCCAACTCTAATGACTTTTGACTGTTTTTTCAGCACTGATGAGAAAAGAGATGAGAAAAGCAACCAGGTACTCTCACCACGAATCTGTGTAGAAAAGCAATATATCCAAAACAAACTGAAGCTCACAAAAAGTGTAGCGACAGAGCAGTGAAGACAGAAGCAACAGCTTCGCTGATTCAATATGCAATGAACTTCAATTTGCAGTAAACCAAAAAGTCATTAAGTCAGGAACCATAAATTCACTTTGTAGAATAACAAGAGATCCAGTATATAAAAACCAAAACGTTTATTGTGAGCGCTTTCGCGTGGTCACCACCACGCTTCTTCAGACAGTTTTTTCAGCACTCAAGAAGTTGTTTGTTAGCATCTGCCCCCCACCCCCCACCCCATGCACAATAAAGGTCGGATCAGAGGATGATTAAATTTATGGAATCAGACGCGTCTTAAATCACAAATCCAAGTTGTTACTGTGGGATACCCTGTTGACAGGTAGCAGCTAGAATTTACTTTCTGAAAAGCCTTTTTTTTTTTTTTTTTTTTTTTAAACAACTTTTATTTATCACATTGTCAGTCTGCTACATGAACTCATGTTCATTATTAACAATGGAAGCAAAAGAACAATAATTTCTGTTTGTATATGCGTGCACTATATGTACAGTTTCCATCACGACTCTATTCATTTAGTCTTATGCAATAAAGCATACATTTTATACTTTAAGCAGAATGCTAAGAATTTGTCATTTATTCTAGCAATATTTTCCATATATTCCCAAATGCATAATTTATTTTTATGAAAATTTCTTCTTCCATCTTTTAGTGATCCCATGTCTAGGTCATTTTATTTCTATTATAGTGTTTAGTACTTCATTTACAGCTGTTTTAATCTTTTGAGTTATACTTTTTGTGTAATAGATTTTTTTGTGCTAATAAGATTAAATTTAGTAAGGCATTGTTTCCAAGGAGTCCTGTTTTGGCAGAACTTAAAAAGATCTTCAGCTTCCACACCTATTCCCATCTCCCTTTACATTCTGAGATATGTAATTTTATATCACTGCTTTAGATTAGTATGGTGTGCCTGGCCTAACATTCCCCTATTCTTTCTTACCATTCAAGTCGTTCAGATCTTTATTCTTGCACGATTCGTAATAAATGCACTACATTCATACACATATAAGTAAATGCTTTTTTAAGCATACAGTGGTTGTGTTGTCGCCTCACAGCAAGAGGTTCTCCGGTTCGATTCTCTGCTGCGGGCCTTCTGTATGGAGTCTGTATGTCCTCCCTGCATCCGTGTGGGTGATCACTTGGGTGCTCCGGTTTCCTCCCACATCACAAAGACATACATCTGGAGCCGTTTCTACCTGGGCCTCTACTGAAAATTGGCTTAATTCCAAGTCAGACTTTCTGGGTAAACAAATGTCAAATAAAATAAGTAAAGTAAATCTGGGTCTGCAGCATTTGTCATGTTTTTTGATAGCTTTATTTATTTTTTATTTATTTACTTATTTAATATTTGTTTACCGGGAAAGTCCAACTTGGAACAAGCCAATTTTCAGTGGAGGCCCAGGGAGAAACCCTTGATATAGGCATGCTTACATTAATAGAAAAGGTGCAAAAAAAAAAAATATATATATATATATATATATATATATATATATATATATATATATATATATATATATATATATATAGTTACATATTTTACATTACATGTTTTATTTATAACAACAGTTTTCCAGTCCAGCATTATATAAATTGCTAAATTACTGCATTTCCTTAAACCTTACTGCTGCTCCTCATAAACATTATTCTGCATGTATTGTTCCCATAAATTTCATTTATTTCCATGCAGTTTGCTATTTGCCTTTTCTAAAGATTCCTGTTCCAGTTCTTATCATAATGAATAAGGTCTTCACCTGACGGACACAAGGTACAGGGCTTGATTCTGAACTCTGGCACTGCCTGGTCAGACTGCTAGTCTAGTATTTACCTATGAAAGTTATCTGTGATGGAAAGGAAGCTTAGAGATTCACAAATGTATAACGTGATCCAGAAATACCAGTGCTTAAAGGAGTTGCTGTGAAACAAAAAGCAGAACTCTGCAGTGCAGTAAAGAAGAAATATAGCCTTTCTTTTTTTTTGGGGGGGGGGTGGTTTTGTACCGTAATGGTTAAGGTCTTTAGCTTACAGACACAAGGTACACATTTGATTATTACTTTTGGGATGTATGGCTCTGCTTAAAAAGCACCCCCCCCCCCAGGGTTGTTAGCCTAATAAGAACCTGTAAGTAACATCTAAGTACCTGTATTTAATATTTCAAGTACAGTTGGTTTAGATTTTGATTTGCATTTTCTGGTAATTGCTTTTATTTGGCAGCCAGCGGAATTGAACTTAATAAGGCATTACTTTGTTTACGCAATTCAGATGCTCTGTTCCAGCATAGAAAAATAATTCCCTTAGTTACATCTTTTTGCTCTCCCAATATTTCGGACAGAGTACTCTGTTGGAAATTTAAAAAAAAAAAAAAAATACCAATTTATTACAACCCCCCCCCCCCCCAAAAAAAAAAGGCCCCAGTTATCTTATTCTTCCCCATCATACTTTCAACATTTGCTTTCTACTTGAGAGAAAATTCAAAATTTATTGAATTCTGCTCAGGGTTTAAAAATGTGTTTGTGTGTGTGTTTGTGTGCATATATATATATATATATATATATATATATATATAAACACGTCTAAGCAAACATACTAAACATTCTTAACTTTGTTGCATACTTAGGAGCCTAAAATATGTCCTCCCAGTGTTCACATGTAAATTGATTTTCCATTCTTTCTTCCAAATCTTTTCTAACTTTCTCTGATTAATTCTTACAGTTAAAGTACTGTTTTATATGTCCTACTAAGTATCCCATTTTCAACAGCAGCTCCTGTTCTAGATTTGACTAAACAACTGTACCAGAACAGGATTTTCACTTAGGTTTCCCCTATCCCATTCTCTATGCCTGTACTCTGATATGATAGGGAAGGCAGTCTCGAACATGCGGTTCAAAATTTTCTTGGCCCCAACTCGGTCTATTACCTTTCCCCCTATATAGTTATTTGCTGCCAGTGTTTGGGTTACTTTGCTAATTTCTGTAGTAAATTCCAGCCCATTCTTGTGCATTGTCTGTGCCCCTACTTCTAGTTATCCCTGTTGGGAAAATCTCCTTTCTGTTTTCCTATGGTGGTTTAGTTCTTACAGGTTTGGTAAATTGTAGGCTAGCTGCTCTTACGGGACATTTTAAGCCTATCCGGTTTCCCATTTTGTGCTTAAAATAACCAATCCCATTTGGTTATAGATTGGCCTTATCCATCCCATGGTCAATAATTATATGCTATCCTAAATGAGAGTAACGGGTAATACCATAGATAATTTGATCCATAGACAGGATAAAGCATTTCAGAGCTGCCTGTATCCATTAGTACTACAGAGGCAGTCATGAGATAAATTTTCTTTTTCTCATACTTGGCTCTTAGTTGTGTTTAAATATGGACAAGGATGAGCTTTGTTTTATATAGATTGAGAGTCTGTTCCAGAGCAGTGGTATCCTCTGCAAATATGTACCTGTACTTTCAAACTGTTCTATTGATGCAGAAAAGGTTTAGATCCCTAGATGTGGTATTTCTCATGCCACTAGACATGCTGATGTGCAGTAAATCCATCAGTAATGGGTCGGAGGATGTGTGCCAGCTCACCTGTTAAGTCTGTAGGATACTAAGTATAGTGGCAGGGTTTTGAGTCTGTCCATGTAGGACATGTTGTTTAGTACTTGTATCCTTTTAAAGAAATCTCTGTGGGTATTCCAGTTGTTGCATGTGTCTGGACAGATGCATGGCAAAGGGGCATTATATTCTATGCCTGGACCTAATCAGTGATTGGCCTAATGAGGGCTGATTAAAGGGGAGATTATGACATCCCTAGATCTAGTGACAGTCCTTTTGTTTATAAGCTGCGCAATATAAAAGGACTTTCTTACAACAGTAGACACATGTTTTTCAAAAGTTAGGTCACTGTCCACATAAGTTCTCAAATCTATAACAACTGAGTCAACTCTTAGAATTCTTTTTGCAGCTTTAAGAATATATTATTCTTTATGTTGGGTAAGGATCTGTATCCAAAATCCCACTCTCTACTTATTTCTTGATCCCCCACTCTGCTTCATCATCTTTTTCCATTTCAAATTTTAACCTTCTGCTTTGTTTTTATTTGTATCAGCCATATAACTGTGTAGCTCTAAAACATCCCTTCACATCAGGTATTCCTAAACCACCATGTTTTATTGGGAAGATCATGTTATCCCACTAAACTCTTGCCTTCATAGACAAATTCCTTTAACTCTTTATTAATTGTTCACAACTTATCATTTGGTTATTAACAATTTGTATGACGTATTTATAAAATTTAAGGGATTAAAACATTTTCAATGCTAGTAACATACTGTCCATATGTGTAAACAAGAGCCACACAGAAATTAAGTTTTATCCCACCCTCCCACCTTGGTGCTCTTGTGTTTATAAACTAAACTGTTGTTTCTAGTTACCTGGGACTCGTGTTAATTTGGCCACATATTTCCTTCCCTCTCCTCTTTCTTTAGCTATTGTAAGTGCAAAAATATAATTTTGTGAAATCATTCCCCATCAGCTGTTTAAATTTATTGGCTAACCTACTGTATTCCATAGAGCAAGAATAAAAAGTTCACCTTCCCCTTCCAATTTGTCTTGTTCTTTTGAAATTCATGGCTCTGCACTTAGCTAAAGCTGAAATTACCCTCTGTTTCATATCTAACTGCTTAGTGCACACTGTAGCTCTTAGGATATTAACAGATTTTTTCCCATCTTACCTTTAAAGTCTGCAACATCTACTCCAAGACCATTAATTGTTGGAGAGCCCACATTCTGCCACTCAGTAGCCATCTTGGAATTAGTGCTTCTGTCTTGCTCCTAGTAAGAGAAGGAGATTAGCGACATTATTTCCACAAGACTGATGATCATCTTGCTGATGGACACTGTAGGTTGCTGTACAGACACAATAAGTTCCTCTCCATCCCTACCAGACAAACATTAGCCCTGTCTTACCTATTACCCTCTCTAACCTGTGGTGCACCTTTACTAACCAACTTGCAGTCTTTCTTGACATCAAAATTAAAAACATGCTATAGCAAGATAGCTAAATTTGCCTCTAATAGTCGCCATTCTACTCACCAATGTATTTTCCTAAAAAAATTATAATGGCCTGAATTCCCTCGCTGTCTACTACTCCTTTAGCCACAATTACACACAAACTTATTTATAAACCACAGGACTGCCCTGCACTTTAGTTCATTATTAACCCTTTACAGCTCAGTTATGCCTCTGTGATCTAAACAACAATTTCTTCAAGTTCATAAACCTAAATTACCTGCAGACCAATTATTGTACTCTTGGACCATTGCCAGAAAGTGGAATAATTTTCCTTCCTTCTGCTTACAACAAAGCCTCCATAATTTCAAAACTATGCTTCATGATTATCTCCTCTCCAACTGGACATGTAACTGCTCAATTCCTCCCTCTGCTGTTAGTTAATGTATTACCAATTTCAAGTCTGTTTACACCCTAACTTCTGTTCACATACTTTGTTTTCCTGATAATTTTTAATGAAAGTAACTCCTTAATTCCACCTCTTGTTTTCAGTAACTTACCTATCCCTTTCCCCTTTACTCTTCATCGTCCCTGCTTTCATTCTACATCACTCCTCCTCATTCATTCCTGTTCCTTCTTTCCTGTCACGCTCCCTTGTTTATTGCTCCATTCCATTTACTATTCTTTCCCTCACCTCTCCCATTCCTCTCTTTTTTGACCAGTTTCCTAGTCTACTATTATTTTCAAACTTTCTCCACTTATGCCTCCATTCCATTTACTATTTCTCTCCCTCACCTCTCCCCTTTTTTACCTGTTTCCTACACTGCTACATATTGACAAAATCCCTCCACTTTTGCCTTCTTCCCTGTGTCTTATGTATGAACATTTGTTTATCTGAAGCAATGCTTGCTGTATGTATACTTTGGTGCATAATCTGTAAAACAGGTTTAACCATTCTGCCATAATTTTTATTGTATGCACTTTGACCATGTTTAGCTCTGCTGTTAAAGTTTTGGAAACTTTTGTAAGTTGTATGAAAATTTTATGCTAGTTGTATGTCTTACGTAACATTTATGCAAGTGTTGTTTATAACCTAGAGGTTTTCTCCCCCGGGCCTCCACTGAAAATGGGCTTACCTTGGCCCAGTGGACTTTACTCTGTAATCAAATGCTAATAAATAATGGCAGATTTGTGGTGCTAAAAGACTTCTGGCAAGGGAGGAAAATTATATTGGCATGTATTTAGATTCCACCTAAAACTGCTATAATGGAGCTTAAGAAAATTCTGGGAGAAATAATCACTTTTCAGCAAGGAATGTTACTTGTAGGTGGGGACTGAAATTTGATTTACAGCAGTGAAGATGTCTGGGGACGGGGGGCAGAAGGGAAATATAACAAAGGAGGGTAGATTTCTGAAGAAATTTATGAAAGTATGTGCCATGGAAGATGCAACCCCTTATGTAAAATGGAAAAAGGATTGAGGATGGATGTAAATTCAGTAATAGGGGTTGAGAGTGAATTTACATATTATTCCCCATAATGTAAAAACTGGGCTAGGCTAGACAGTTTACATTTCACAGGAACATGTGCATTTAATTGGTCTTGATACTCACCCAATAACTACTACAGATCATGCACCAATAATAGTTAAAGTAAGAGTACAGGCTAATGAAATAAAAATGAGACACTGGCGCTTTCCCACCTATCTGGTGGGTAGTTCCGGAGCTGTTAGGACATAAATTTCTTCTGAAAATATAGCTAGGGAGTGGGGTAAACTTAAGGTGGAGTTTAAAAATAGGGTAGAAATAAAAGAAAGGGCGCTATGTTTAAGAAGTAACAAGAATTATTTAGAGGGACTAACAAATGTGAAAGTATTGCAGAATAGGGGGAATCTCACAGAACAAAAAGAGGAGCAAATGAAGAACACTAGGCAGAGAGTAAGGGATTACCTCAATGATATGCACGAGTTTAGAAAGATTGCTGCAAAGCAACTGTTTTTTTGATAACACTAGTGCACAAAAGCTTTTGGCAAAACAACTCAGGAAACAAAGTAGAAAGGGCTGTCGCCAAACTTATGGGTTTATAATATGGAAGGTAATGAGATCCGGTAGAGATATTTGGAAATTCTGTGAGAGTCTCTATAAAGCAGAGAAGTATAAAAATCAAGAAAAGATACAAATGGAAATGTTTATGGAAGAATTAAATATGCCCAGGTTAGAGGCAGATGAGGCTCAGTTACTAACTGTTAGGATAGGAAGAGATGAGATCAAAATTGTGATGTATAGACAATCTGTAGGAAAGTCCCCAGGAATAGATGGTATTCCTGTGGAAGTTGGAAGCTAGGTGGAAAAAAAAACTGTTAAAGATCCGGAAGGTTTTGTTTAATAGTATCATAAGAGAAGTACCACCGTCCTGGAAGACAGCAGTGGTAGCTGTAATACATAAGAGGATAAAGATCCATCAGATCCAGCTTCATACAGGCCCATTTCAGTATTAAACCATGACTGTAAAGTGTTTGTAGTGGCTAAAAGAAGGGCAAAAGTAATGCCAAAACTGATGGATGTGGATCAGTGAGGTTTTGTGGAGGGAAGACAAACATTTGACAACATTAACAGAATATGTGATTATAAAATAATGTGATTTTTTTCTTAATAGTATTCATGTGAGACTGCATTTCCTCATGTTTTATGTTTGCCTGAAGAATAATCTTTGGTGAAAGTTTTGCTTGCAACTTAAAATCTGGTATTTTTTGAGCTTGATGTGGTTAACAGTGTTTTTTGTTACTTTTGCTTCTGATCGTTTTGAAACTACTGTATTTACCATTTGTTTCAACTGGTTTTATTTTTGGGTTTGTTCAAAATTCACAATTGATGAAACTATCAATACCTTAGAATAGTATTTCTCTGTTTATACAAGTGTATTCTTTTTTTTAAATATTTTTTTACATTGTTTCTTAGACAATGAAAGATCTTGTTCCTAAATTGCCATCATCAATGCCATCACCTTCTGCAAGCTACGTCAGTTTATTACTCGATTGTGCACAGAAAAAGAAATTGAAAGTTAATGCTGTTGATTCTTGGTCTGGCCTTACAAATCCACCAGGGTATGTTCAAATTAGAAAAACTGTTGGGTAGTATCCAATTTGTAGATGAATTTTTAAGTAATCGCCAGTTTTCTTTGTGCATGATATAATGACTAAATAATTTGCAACCTTGAAATCTATATTTTTTAGATTTGTTTGCAGGTGGAAGGTTGACCAGCAAGTGATTGGGGAGGCTTTTGGTGGAACTATAGATGAAGCAAGACAGAAAGCCGCAAGAGTGGCATATAACGAATTGATGAAGGTAGACGCTGCAAAGGTGAGTAAATGGCAGGGTGGTAAACAGTGGTCTGAAACATTGTATGTGTATTCACCTAGCAGTCTGTTCTTGCAGCTATCTGAAGAAAACCTTGGAATGTTTTTCTGACCATAAGTAAAAAGACTACTTTCCAGGTTCTCTCACAGTTCACAACAGTTAAATCACTTTTCCCTCTTAGAAGGAAAACAGATGATGAGGGTAGCAAAATTGAGTACTTTATACCCTTAGAACCTCTGAAAATGCAAGAAACATTGAAATTAAAATACTGCAGTGAAACAAGAGTTAAATGAAGAATCCATTTTAAATGTATTGAGCAGTATAGTGACACAGTATTCTGTTTTCTGGCAGTTCCCACAAAAAAACTTTTTTTTGTTGGGGGGGGGGGGGGGTCTGCTTTTAAGCTATGTGTAGCATCTATTTTAACCAGTCGATTCTGTCTTCACCATTCATTCCTAGTATTTTATTGTAGGACTTGGGGCTTTTGAATCTGACAGGAAACTGATTTTTAAGTGTGTAGAAAGTACAGTAGATACCATAAATTATGCCATAGGATAGTATTCAGCCTGTCTCAAAAATTGCCTTCAGCTGTCTTAGTGTAACACCTCACTCAGTGCTTCGTCCATTTGGTTGTGGTGGAAATGCAGGTTTTACCTTGCAGTTCTTCACATCATGTTTATCCATACAGAAAAAAAATGTCTGCCTCTTCCTTGTTTCGATGAACATAGGTTCATAGGTTTATACTAGGCGAACTACCACTGAGGTCTTCACTAGCCTAGCATTGCAACCCAACTCATTTTTATATCAGACTTCCTTGGGTGCCTATATGGTGGGGAATGTTAGTAATGAGGGAGCTAAGGGTTATGTGGGGGGATTTTTTACTTGGTAATTATTTTACTTATTGTTGATCTCCGTCCATCAGAAACATGGGGGCCAGGTCAAGTTAAACTGCAATTTTCCATCCAATGATTAAGGTTTCTTTTAAATTTGTTCAGGGATGAACTCTGCTTCACATAGATGGGAGTTTATTCCATAGTACAGGGATCCTTTGAGAGACACATTGGTCCCTCCATCTTGTTCTGTTTATGTCGCAGGAAAAGTCCAGGTCCTTGGATCTAGTGTTTCTGGTGCTATTTGTCTTGTGGATGTGCAAGAGATCCATCACAGCTGGATCTGAGGATGCCTTGTGTATTAAGCATGAATTGCCTCTCAGTAACTTGTATGAGACTAAGAACAGAGATAAGGCTTTAAGGTGATATGTGTAGGACAGGTATTCATACTCTAGATTCTCTTGGGAGGATCCTTTGACCAACTGCTGCAAGTGCCTAGTTTAGGTACATGTCAAAGGGGGCATTGTACTCAATGGGTCTGATAAGGGCAGAGTAGAGTGGCACTAGAACTTCCTTGGACCTCGATGCAGTACCCTTGCTTGTGCGTTTGGCAACATAGAATGATTTTCTCAATATCTTGACTACATGTTGGTTGAATGCCACATTACTTTCTGCATATGTACCCATATCCCTAACTATCGGTCCAAGTCTTAATGGTGTTTTATCGATAAAGTAATTAGCTTGGGTGGACGATTTTCCAAAGGGCACTGTAATGCATTTCTTTGCATTGAGTTTCAGTCTATGGTGGTGGTGAGGGAGGAATCTGTGATAGCTCCCAATTTACAGTCGTGTTTAAACTCTGAATCAGAAGCCTTTGACATTGGCCTTGACTTCCAGGAAGTAGATGGAGCTGGGCCCAACATGGATTCCTGGGATATTTGCTTTTGTGACTAGTCTATTGGTGGAGGTGGACTCACTGATGCTGACTTCTTGGGTCCTATCTGTGAGTCAGCTGGCAGTCCGGCGAGATGTGTAGGGATTTATCCTAGTTCTGAAAGTTTGTCAACAATACCTGAGTGGTATATTGTATTGAACACCTTGGCCAGGTCATGGTAGATGGTGTACATGGTTTTCCCCTCATCCATAGCCATGGTGACCCTCTCGAAGAAGTCTACTAGGTTAAGTGTGCAAGACCTTCCCTTAAAGCCAGCTGGGATAGGTCCAGTGTTTGTTTGTTGCCAGTGACCTTGTCGATAATTTCCATAATTCATTCCATGGCTTTGCATATTAGACATGAGAGTGATGGGTCTGTAGTTCCTGGTGTCAGTTAATGGGTCCACCTTATGAAGAAGGATGACTGTTGTGGCTCTTCATTCACATGGCACATAAACTTTTTTGAGGGTGTAGTTGAAGTGCCTCAAGTGGTCCTTGCTAGGTCATGATCTGAAGTAGGAACTTCATTTGTCAGCAACCTTTGGGTATCGGATCCGTGCCGGCAACTTATTTCACAGCTAATAGATCCGAGCTCCTAGCTTCTCCCCTTACCCATAACCCCCTGCTAACCCTGACTGACCTCAGATCTAGTTTGCTGCGCTTAAACTCAGCAGCTAGGTTACGAGCTCCTGCTCAGATAAGTGATTTTGATTACTTATTTCTTATAAATCCCCTTAAAGTGTGTGTGGTTAGGTTCCTAAGTATTAAAAACCCTATATTTAATTATTTTTTTGTGGTAATTTGTGTTCTCCTACCCTCCCTTCGCTGGTTCGTAATGTGTGTGTGTGTTCTCGTCAGTTGGGGCCTTACGTGTGAGTGTGTTTTTTTTTTTTGTAGTCAAAAAAAAAAAAAAAATGTCTGAAGCCCCAAAGTTGTTTTTTTCCAAGTGCACCGAGTGTGGCCATAAGCTCTCACCGGCAGATGGCGACACTCGGTGCGTCCGGTGCCTTGGGGTTGAACACCTATCTTCTGGTTGAGCAGTTTGCGCTGCGTTCAACCCCAGGGCACTGAAGGAGTGGAGGTCGAAGCAGATCCTGGCGGGACTTTTGCCCCCAGATTCGGCTTCAGCCTCCGGTACTTCTGTGGCTCCTCCAAGGCCTTGGTGGCGGCCACTCCTGCCTCTCTCCCCCCCCGGCCGGGACTCAAACTCCCGCTTCTGCGCCGGAGGAGGGGGAGGCCAGGAAGGAAAAGAAGAGGGAGAAGCACCACAAGCGGAGGGCCGAGGCCTCCGCGTCGGCCCCTCCAGCTAAGCGGGCTTCTCGCTCTAGGTCTTCCCGGTCTCCTCCTTCTCGGACCCAGTCTCCATGCTTTTCACCGGGTCCCGAGGAGGGGGAGACCCGATCTCCGTCGAGGTCATCGAGGCGGCACTCCCGGCCTGCCTCGGTGGCCTCGTCGAAATCAACACGCAGCCTGTCGGAAGCCGATTTGGAGCGTGTGATGGGAAGATTCATCCAGGCCCAAATGCAGATGGGAGTGCTTTTGCCCCCCCCCCCTCCGGGGGGGAGCTCAACACCCTATTTTGCCCAGATAGCTCCTTCTCCGACCCGCTTCCTGGGTTCGGAGTGTTCAGAGCCAGGCAGCGTCAGAGCCGGGGTCGGGTCAGCGCCGACAGTATCTGGTACTTCAGCGCCGACTCTCCCCTCGAGCTTGCCGGATCCGAGCTCTCGGAGCCGTGCTCTGAGCTTTGGTTCCGGGGGGGGGGGTTTAGTGTGCCTTCGGCTCCGTCCAGGTCGGAGCACACTGGCCTCTCGGATCCGTTGGTCTCGGTGCCGGCTCCAATCCGCCCTTCGGATCCGGACGAAGGTAGATTCTCTGGTCCCACTGACAGCGGCTCTCCCTCGGCATTCGAGGTGGTGGAGAGGGCACTGTTGAGGGCATCCAGTCCCCCGCTCCCTGCTACGGCTCCATCCCGCACTCCCTCTCATTTGGGTCAGGCTTCCGTCACTCGGCCTCAGGGACAGCCTGCTTTGATGTCTCAGGTCGTTCCACTGGAACAGGATGTTGCTGGTGAGTCCTCCTCGGACAACCCCCCCCCCGAGGATGTTCCTCACAAGCGGAAGTGTAAGAGAAGGCATGTGGACTCCACAGAGTCCTTAACAGAAGATATGGATTTGGATGACGGGGAAGACTCTTCAAGATCACTCCCCGAGGATGTCTCCTTCGGAGACATCATGGAAATGCTTAGGATCGGGAAGTGTGATCTGCCCCCAAGGCTTCCTCTGACTAATCCGTATTCCTGGAGGCGTTCGAAGCAGGCCCGTCTACCTCTTGGGTGTCCCCTCCGGCCGACCCCCTGGTGGACCTAATTACCACCAGGGAGTGGAAGGAGCCAGACACTGGAGCCATTTCCCAAACGCCCCAATAGGATTCTGAGCCCCCCTTCGGAGAAGTCCCACTGGAGCAAGGGTCCCCCTGTAGATGCCATGTTGGTGGCGGCAGCCACCAAGAGGGAATTAGCTTAGGAGAGCCCCTCTATACATCCACCGAGCAAGGAGTCCCGCTCGATTGATCGCTTAGGGAAGCAAGTCTTTAGTTCAGCGACCTTCTCAGTAAGGTCCCTGAACTACATGGCACATGTCATTAGGATGCAGCGAGACCTTATCAAAGAGTGCGCTGCTTCCCCCTCGGAGTCCATGTCGGCGGACGACAAGCAGTTGTATTCCACTCGCATGGCCACTCTAAGATCAATATCTAATACCTCTATGCAGCTTTTATCCCATGCCACTGAGGGAGCCGCTAGAGCCAACGGAGCAGGCCTAGTCATGAGACGTCAGGCCTGGCTCCGACACTGTGATTTCGTGGAACCCTTCAAGGCATCATTTGTGAATGCCCCTTTTGATGGTTCTGCCTTATTTGGCAAGACTGTTTGCGAGACTTTAGTCCAGAGCGAAAAGGACGGGAAGACGCTGTCTGCTGTCGGAGTCCACTTCTCTGCTCCCCAGAGGTCCTTCTCCAAGAACCAAAAGGGATGGAAGAAGATGTGGTTCCGGAAATCGCAGCATTCCCAACCTGCTCCGGACAAGCAGTCCTTCCGTGGCAGAGGAGGGACAGGGAGAACGCCGCCCTAGAGGCAGAGGGGGCCCAAAAAATTTTGGGTCCAGAGAATCCTTCTCTGATCGGCCCACGCAGCAACCCTGAGCGGTGGCCCGAATGCTCCACTCTGGAGGCAGTCGGGGGGCGTTTCTCAAAGCACCTGGCAAATTGGGAGTCCATCACAATGGATCGCTGGGTGGTTTGCATCATATCTAGAGGTTACCACATTCCCCTGTATCACGTCCCCAAAATTAGAAACCTCCTTGATGTACCACCTGATCAGAGGGAGGTAGCAACTGCAGAGATTCGGCAGCTCCTAGAAAAAAGAGCCATCCAACCCGTCCCCCCAGGCCAGTTCGGATTAGGGTTTTACTCCAGGTTCTTTTTGGTGCCAAAAAAGACGGGAGACTTCAGGACAATCCTTGACTTTTCTTCTTTGAACCTGTTAGTAACCAAACAAAAATTCCGGATGGTCACGCTTCAGTCCATCCTCCCTCTTCTGCGGGAGAACAACTGGATGTGCTCAATAGACCTCAAGGATGCGTACTACCACATTCGGATGGACAGACAGTCCAGGAGGTTTCTTCGCTTCCGGCTGGGAGCTAGTCACTACCAGTTCAGGGTCCTTCCCTTTGGTCTCACCACAGCCCCCAGGGTGTTTACCAAAGTATTAGCAGTGATAGCGGCCCACCTGAGACTCCAGGAAATACAGGTTTTTCCGTACCTGGACGACTGGCTCCTGACCACCCCAACAAGGCATCTACTCTGCTCAGCCAGGGACTACATCCTTCGGCTTTCCCCCCGGCTGGGCATCACTTTCAACATGGACAAGTCCTCTCTTGCGCCGACTCAGGTGATCGAATTCATAGGAGCCAAAGTAGACACGAGGTACCTTCTAGCATTCCTGACTGCGGAACGACTGCAAAGCCTGAGACTTCTTGTGCAGGCCATCCTCCAATTAGAAGCTCCACTGGCGGAGTTGGTCCTGAGGGCTCTAAGCTCCATGGCGGCGGCAATCACTCTTCTGCCGTTGGCTCGTCTCAACATGTGGGTCCTGCAGTGGACCCTTCAAGTCCAGTGGTCCTTTCTACACCACCCCCTAAGCCATCCTATTCCCCTCAACAGGGCTTGCAGGAGGGCTCTCTTGTGGTGGCTCCACTCCCCGGATCTCCATACGGGACGTCCCTTCTCCATGCCTCTCCTCCTCGCCACGGTAACCACGGACGCCTCTCGCCTCGGGTGGGGGGGCATTGCTCAGGCAGGACAGTCCAAGGCACGTGGAACGACACAGAGACCTCTTTGCATATCAATGTTCTGGAGATGAGAGCGGTGCTCTTGGCATTGCAGGCACTTCACAACCTTCTTCCTGTAGGAACTATTGCGATACAGACGGACAACATGGCAGTTGTCTAGTACATCAACAAACAGGGGGGAACCAGGTCCTATCCTCTGTGTCGAGAGGCCATGAGAGTGTGGGAATGGGCGATCTCCACCAACCGCTTTCTTATTGCAACGCACATTCCGGGATGGTCCAACATATTAGTGGACAGACTCAGCTGCACCATCCTTTCACCTTACGAGTGGTCTCTCATTCCCCAGGTAGCGAAGCGGATTTTTGCCGTGTGGGGGCAACCCTGTTGCGATCTCTTCGCCTCTCCCTCAAATACGAAATGCAACAGCTACTTTGCTCTAATTCCCCCCTTCGGGGAATCCTCGAGAGACGCTCTGGTGCATGCTTGGCCTCCCGGGCTGCTTTATGCGTATCCTCCTCTACCCCTGATGCTGAAACTTATACAGAAAGCCAGTCGGTTGGGTAGCAGAATGATCCTCATTGCCCCATTCTGGCCTCATCAAACGAGGTTCCCTTACCTGTGGTCTCACCTGGTGAATTCTCCTTGGATTCTAGATCCCCTACCGGATCTAATATCTCACCCACTAGGTCTCCCGACCCCGAATCTGGACAGTCTAAAGCTGACAGCTTGGCTGCTCCAGTTCCACTCCTAGTCAGGACTCCCGGTATCTCTTCTTCAGTTAAAGCCATACTTGTAGCAGCACACAAACCTTCCACTAGAAGGGTCTATCGCAGTAAGTGGAAGCATTTCTCCATCTGGGCGGAGCATCATAATTTAGATCCCTTCACAGCACCGTTGCCGACTGTGTTGGAGTTCCTTACAGGTCTTTTTCATCAGGGGGCTAGCTGCTCAACGGTCAAGGTTCAACTAGCAGCTATTTCTCATTACCATGTGGGACATGAATCGGGGCCTTTGATCACGGCAAAGTTGTGCAAAACCTTTCTCAAGGGTACTTTCTTGCTCAGACCCCCTATCAAAGACATTGTACCCCCTTGGGATTTATCACTAGTCTTACAGGCCTTGACAGCTCCCCCTTTTGAACCTGCCGCTTCAGTTGATCTTAGGTACTTATCCTGGAAAACGGCGTTCCTGGTCGCTGTTACTTCAGCGAAAAGAGTTTCTGAGCTTCAGGCCGTTTGTGCAAAACCCCCGTACTTGGCCTTCCACCAGGATAGAGTATACCTCAGGACCAGTCTCTCATTTCTTCCTAAGGTGGCCTCAGAGGCGAATATCAATCAATCTATTAACCTGCCTGTCTTCTTTCCTAAATATCGAAACAAAGGAGAATACAAATTGCATTCGTTAGATGTGAACAGGCAACTGCAGTTCTACATTCATAGGATGGCTGGTCATAGACAATCTGACCAGTTGTTCATCTCCTTTGCCAAATTTAACTTAGGCAAATCTGATGTTCATTGTGCATACAGCTGCAGTCATAACAGATGGGTTCTCCTGCCGTCAGGCGGGTCCTCGGTCGGCCGAATTCCAAAGTCTAGGTCCGGCGTCTGTTGTCGTCGCTTCTTCCCTGACGTCAGTGTGACAGGGGTATAAAAGAACCAGCCGACGCCATTTTCTTCAGTCTTTCTTGCCGCGCGGTGCCCGAAGCAGAAGCAGTTCGCAAGTGCCGGTCGGCCAGCTCCTGAAATTACGAATATTTCTCAACCGAAGACTTCTATAAAGCTAAGTACCCCATTGGGGAAACGTTTCTTGCCTCAGACCGATGTCAGACAAAGTTAATAATTGCATTTCATGTGGGAAGCAAATACCGCATAAGGATTTCCATTCCCTCTGTATACCTTGCTTAGGCCCAGACAACGACGTCTCAGCCTGTCGGTTTTGTGCCACATTCAACAGACACACTATTAAGCGTCGGGCGGAGTTCGCCCAGCACTATTTTGGCAAAAAGTTTAATTACATGTCGTCGGATACTCCGACTCCGATTTTGAGTAAACGACGTAAAGATAAGGACCGACATACGAGGTCCGTGACTTCTACCGACACCATGCTAAGCCGACTATATGTGCTCCGGTTATCAGCGAGGCGCCTACGCAGCCCCTGACTACCGATGACACTTCATTAGCGGTGTCTTCTGTGCCCGAGGTCGCAGGCTGTTTGGCCCACACCCCGACTACAGATACCGAAGTCACTTTTGGGGAAACTCAGAGTTCAGACTGGCCTGCCACCTCTCAAGGTGTCTTCAGGCCGCCTTCTTTTTCCATTAAGGCTTACGCTAAATCTAAAGCAGCCATGCATTCTAAAAGACAAGCTTCACAGGGCCCCTCTCAAGGCCCCATGCCCAAAAAGCAGATGCTCAAAATGGCTGAGGATTTGATTACTCTTATCAGGGGTTCTCAACCCCCCCCCCCCCCCGGACAAAAGGCCCAGAGTGGAGGAAGAATACCTTTCCTCGGACCAGGCCTCCATTACTTCAGAGCATTTTGAGGACCAGGAACATTCTTACTCCCCTTTCGAAGATTCTGATGCAGAGGAGTCCATTCCCTCTGTCTCCCCCCCCCTGAGGATTACTCTTTTGGGGAAACCTTGCATACCTTAAGGGAACACTTCCACTGGGAAGGCCAAGAGTACTCAGACTCCAAGAAAAGACTCAGGGATTTCCTCTTGCTCCCTCAGCACAGGCCTCTGGCTATACCTCCTGTCTTAGACATACTAGATGATGTGTATTCAGAGGCCAGCCTTAACCCAGATTCTTTACATCCAGCTCCAGTCAAGCCTGACCGGTATTATCGGGTTCCTGATTCACACCAATTCCTATACAAAAGCCATGCGTCTGACCCAGAAACTATTTCACAGGGTCCCAAGGAAATTAAGGCCTCCACTGCCAAAAATCCATTACCTTCAGAGAGAGATTCCAGAGCTTTAGAAAGGTGGGGGAAAAAGGTATACACCTTGGCCACTTTAACCATGACGGCATTAAACTGTCAGTTCCATATGTTAAAGTATCAACAGTTTTTGTTATCTCAGTTGAAAAGCAAAATGTCACAACCTGAACAACCAGACTTGAAGGAGTTGCAGGATTTGTTGCATAGTGCAGAGCAAGTGGGTAAACATACCTTGCAATGTGGTTTTGATGCTTTAGAGGCCTCTTGAGCTGCTGTTACAGGATCAGTCATACGTAGACATGCTTGGCTCAAAGAGCAAACCTTACCAGATCATGTCAAGGCTAAATTACTAGATGCACCTCTTCAAAAGGATGTATTGTTTGGTGTTAAAGCTGAGGAGGTATTAAAGAAAATGGAGGAAAAGGCAAAATCAATGCAAACAGTGAAAGATTTCCTACAGGTACAACCGCCACGTTTCAGTAGAAATTGGCCTTCAAAAAATTGGTCCTTTCCAGCCACGGACAGACCTCAAAGAGGTAGATACAGGCGCCCGAGAGGTAGAGGGCAATCTCAAGGATCATTTAGAGGCAGACAATGGCAAACACCTACACCAAGAGGGGGTGAGGATAGTTCACAGCCATTCAGAAAGCAGACCCAATGACTTTCCCCTTTGCATGCCAAGCAAGGCTCAAATGGCAGCACCTTTAGGCGGAAAACTGGCATTATTTTTGAAAAATTGGCATATTGTCACAAAAGACAAATGGATCCTGGACATTATTGACAGAGGCTACAGATTCTACTTTCACACCCTTCCAAAAATGAGAGGCATGCCAAACCTGCCACACAATCAAAGGGCAGAGGCACAAAAACAAATTTCAGATCTCATGGACATGAAAGCTATTCAAGAGGTACCTGCACAAGAACAGGATCAAGGTTTTTATTCCAGACTATTCCTGGTACCAAGGAAGGGCAAAAATTGGAGACCTATTTGGACCTATCCATCCTAAACCCATATTTACTCGTACCAAAGTTCAAGATGCTCACATTACAGCAGCTTCTTCCCATGTTGGGCAAGGAGTCTTGGCTGGTGACATTGGACCTCAAGGAGGCGCATACCTGCATGTCCCAGTCAGACAAGATTGCAGAAGATACCTCAGATTTCTTGCAGGTTCATCCCATTATCAATTCCCTGCATTGCCCTTTGGCTTATCTACTGCGCCTAGAGTGTTCACGAAATGCCTGGCATCAGTAATTGCCTTCAGCAGACTTCAAGGGATACAAATATACCCATATCTGGACGACTGCCTGATCCAAGCGGACAGCAAACACACACTTTTGAAACACCTGGCGTTTGTAATAATGTTGTTGAAATCTCTGGGATACACAGTCAACAAAAAGAAGTCAAGACTAATACCCTCTCAAACAATAATTTTCCTGGGTGCCAGCTTGGATACAAACACCCAGATGGCCTACCTCACGCCAGAGAAACAAGGGCAATTAACTCAATACTTCAGAAAACTGGCAACCTTCACCAGGCTGACTGCAAGGAAAATCCTGCAGGCTCTGGGATTCATGGCATCTTGCATCCTACTAATCCCATGTGCAAAGCTGCATATGAGGAAACTTCAATGGTACCTAAAAAACGTATGGTCTCAACACAGCCACAGTTTGGAAGCAATCATACCACCGATTCCATGTCTTCAAAAGGAATTCCTGTGGTGGGCTCAAGCATGCCAAAGAAACGTAGGTCTCCCATTCTGCAAGCCTCAAGCAAATCAAGTCATCACAACAGACGCCTCGGACTACGCCTGGGGGGCGCGCATGATAGATCGGTGCATTCAGGGCAAATGGTCACAAAAAGAGAAGCACCTACACATCAACCAAAAGGAAATGCTAGCAGTAATAAATGCTATTATGGCTTTCAAAGACCTACTGCATCCAGGGCAGCTATTGATAAGAACAGACAACACCACAGTGATGTGGTACATAAACAAGGAAGAACTCATTCATACCCCCTGTGCAGACTAGCCATGTCCCTTTGGAACACGGCTCTGGAATTGCAAATCTAACTTCAAGCACAATTCCTGCCAGGGAAGGAAAACACACTGGCAGACAACCTGAGCAGAAACATGACAGATCCACACGAATGGAAGTTGCATCTTCAAGTTTTTACAATGATAATTCAAGCATGAGGAAGGCCAGACATAGATCTCTTTGTCATCCGCAGAAATTACCAATTGACAAAATTCTGCTCAAGGACCTTTCATCCACAGGCCTGGAAAGTGGACGCACTCTCTTTCAGTTGGACAACAATGACGGTTTATGCCTTTCCTCCTCTTCCACTGCTGGCCAAAGTTCTATTAAAAGCCAGAGCAGACAGACCAAAGATAATTCTCATTGCTCCAGACTGGCCAAGACAACACTGGTACCCACTCCTGAGGAGCCTGACTCATTCCCCACCATGGATCCTGCCTCTAATGCCTCTTCTACTGACTCAGCACAACTTCAAAACTCTTCACAGTCAGCTGAAAACACTCAGTCTAGCCGCATGGAGGATTCCTTAAATTCACAGCAGACCCTACTCTCCAAGGAGGTGCAAGATGTCATTTTGGAGGCCAGAAGGCCTTCTACAAGAAAAGTCTACTCTGCAAAATGGAAACGGTTTTGTGTCTGGAATCAGAAAAAGGGTCAGAATCCTGGAATACTGAATTTACTTCAAATACTACAGTACCTAGCTGAGCTGCTAAGCAGTGGACTTTCATTCTCATCCATCAAAATCCATGCCTCAGCCATTTCTGCAGAGTACAACACTGATCCTCCTTTATTCTCTCACCCTCTCAAGACAGTTCCTCAGAGGGGCTAAGAATATAAAACCCACAAGGAAGCGACCAGTACCAGCTTGGAACCTCAATTTCATTCTAGAAAAACTAACCCTGCCTCCTTTTGAGCCAGCTGCTTCAACAGATCTGCAATATTTGTCATGGAAAACAGCCTTCCTTCTAGCTATCACATCAGCACGCAGGGTTTCAGAACTACAAGCCCTCATGGCTGTGCAGCCTTTCATCATTTTCCATCAGGACAGAGTTTCCTTACGAACCAATCCTTCATTTATGCCAAAGGTAGTATTCAGGGTAGCCTTGAATCAGGCTATCCACTTACCTACGTTTTACCCTAATCCACAAAACAAAGGGGAGAGGCTACTACATTCCTTGGACATTCACAGACAGCTCCGTTATTATTTGGACAGGACAAAGCCTTTCAGAAAATCAGAGCAACTCTTTGTGTCCTATGCTACAGGTGCTCAAGGGAAGCCTATTTCCAAACAGACAATCTCAAAATGGATAGCCCACTGCATACGCTTTTGTTACTCTTTTCATGGTAAATCTGTACCTATAGGCATCAGATCTCACTCCACAAGGGTCACAGCTACCTCTGCAGCTTTCCTCAGGGGGGTTCCTACCAAAGATATTTTGGAAGCAGCCACTTGGAGTTCTGTACATACTTTCTCCAAGCACTATCACCTACCTTTATACTCCAAAACTAGAGCGGGCTTTGCCACTGCAGTCTTGCAGGGCATCCTGGCTCCACCTAGTTCCACTTAGTGCCTACCACCCCTTTATTAGCTTTGGGATTCTACCCATCTGTTATGACTGCAGCTGTATGCACGATGAACATAGTACAGTTTTGTACCTACCATAAATATAGATGTTCGAGTGCTAATACAGCTGCAGTCCAGGTTTCCCTCCCTCCTTCCCCTCTTGGGACAGGCCTTATGGATAACACCTCCTCATACAACCTCATTGGGGTATTCTTTTATGGTGTATTTGCTTGCAACTACTTTTTTTTGATTTTATTGCATTTGCTTTACTACATAAATTTATGTTTTGCCTTCCTTCTGGGGGCACCTGACATCTGGGGCAAGAAAAACTGAAGAAAATGTTGTCGGCTGGTTCTTTTATACCCCTGTCGCACTGACGTCAGGGAAGAAGCGACGACAACCGACGCCGGACCTAGACTTTGGAATTCGGCCGACCAAGGACCCGCCTGATGGCAGGAGAACCCATCTGTTATGAATGAAGCTGTATTAGCACTCGAACATCTACATTTATGGTAGGTACAAAACTGTACTTTTCTAAAGTCACTCTGTCATGATGGATATCACAGTGCATTCTCTTGGCCTACGGAAGTTCTGGAAGGGCCGCACCTCAGGCAGTACGTGCGCGTTCTACTCGTTCTATATCTACCTCTGTTGCCTTTAGGTCTAGAGTGTCGTTGGATGATATTTGCTCTAAGCTACTTGGTCCTCATCCCATACTTTTATCAACCATTATAAGCTGGATGTTATCTCCAGAGGGAGAGCATCCTTTGGCTCCGCAGTGCTCCGGAACATCCTTCCATTAAGGCCACCCAAGATCTAGGTAGCTGGGGACTCTGTCCCAAAGGTTGCTGACAAATGAAGTTCCTACTTCAGATTAAGAAGTTATGTACTCACCATAACGTTCTATCTGAGTAGGTATCTTCATTTGTCTGCAGCCATCCCCCCCTCCTTCCCCCTGACCTTCGGATTTTTAGTTCTGGATGTGTCCCTTCCTTAGTTCCTTCGGGACGTATCTAGCCTGTTAGCTGCTTATATATGGGCAAACTTGATCGGAGCTCAGTCAGGGTTAGCAGGGGGTTATGGGTAAGGGGAGGAGCTAGGAGCTCGGATCTATTAGCTGTGAAATAAGTTGCCGGCTCTGATCCGATACCCAAAGGTTGCAGACAAATGAAGATACCTACTCAGATGGAACGTTATGGTGAGTACATAACTTCTTATTTTAGGCTATTTAGGAGGTAGCCAGGGATATTGTTGGTGGCTCATTGAAGCAGTGTTTTTGGCCTTAGCGAAAGTCTCCAGGACCTTCTCCTTGTTGATAGTTTGGGGGGGGGGGGGCTGTATGCTAAAAGAGATTTTACAAGGGGTAGTGGGTGGGGAAGCTAGAGCTAAATTAAACAGCCAGTAGATTTTTTATGTCACCTTGGTCAGTGGAGGTTGTGCCATTTACCGCGAGTTCTACACGTTGCTGAGTATTACCTATAAGGTTCATGATAGAGCTGAAGAAGGTCTTGTGATTGTCCTTAACATAGGGAGCTATCCTGACCTCATAATTGGCTTTGTTGGACTCTATTAGTCCTCTTCGTTTCCTGTTCAGTTGAGTCAGAGAGCTCTCTTCTCTGAGAGTTGCTCTTTCTGATTTTGGATATGCCTTTTTTGTTTTGTTATATAGCCTGTTAAGGTAAGGATTCCACCAGCATGATTTGTTTTTGGTGTTAGATATGTGCTTACTTCTGGTAGGTACAGCAGCCTTAGTGTAGCCATTAACATGTTTGTATGTGGTTTCTGTAAATCATTCTGCATAGATAACTATGTTCCAGCGGTTTGGGGGGAACATGACTTTTGACAAATTGTTGGTTAATGGGATGTAGTTTGCTTTAGAGTAGTTCCTAATGGTTACGTTTAGTTGGGCTTTCAGGGTTTATTTTTATTTTGAGGGAGGCAGTTTTGTGGCCAAACTTGCCTCAAGTCATTTACACCCACATGGACTATGATAGAATCATATTGGTACCTGTGGTGCAGTGATTTGGTATGTGCATGATGTTACGGATCCTAGCTATAGATAAGCAACTAACCATTGTCTTCTTGTCCATACTGGTGAGAGGAGTATGTGTGTGTTGTACAACAGAATCTCTTGTGACAAGGGTAGCAGGTAAAATGTTTGCTTGCCTTATGGTCTTTGCTCTTGGAGGAATCATTGGATGTAGACTTGTTTGTCATGTTGAGTGTTGCTTTTGGTGTGTGCTTTAGTGATTGCCGTGGTTTACTTTCATATATTCGAAAGCACATCCTACAAGTGTGCAGATACATAAATCATTTCCATGAGTTCTGTCTCACTGACTTCCCTAAAGATTGAAAAAACAGTGAACGTCAGCATTTCCGATCACTCCACAGCTGAAACAAGTGCTACCATGGGTCAAAAAAGGGGCGAGAATTTGTTATTCAGAGCATCGGTGTTAGCAGTTTTGTGAAGTTGCAGTTTGCAGTTCGCAGAAGTTGTTTCAAGGATGTGGCTGTCAGAATTATGAAGGTAAACCGATTGCCAAGGGTAGGTGTTGCAGTTTGATGGCTTAAGAAGTCTGAAGTTTGGGGAGGCTTCTTTAAAGTGCCACAGCATAACAGTGTCTGTGGTGAGCGGTATTAGTAAATGATGTTATGTTTGTGCTCTTGACAACCTTATTTGAGAGAGAGATTTGTGCCTCCCGAGAAGTACATCTGTCACATACTGTGTTAGTTTTTTTTTTAAGGATTAAAAGGTTGCCTGAATACATGAGACAATTGCTACATTTTCTCAGGATGTCCATATCTACCACGTTCACTAGGGGTTACCTTTTCCATAATTGCAAATTTAAAAACATGGTCTATCCATTCCATTAAGTGTTTGGCTAGGGCATTGTTTGTTTTTCTTTTCTTAATGTCCAGCAGTTCTTTTTTGAACTTGTGTTCAGTTTTGCCTATGTAGAAAACAGAGCAATGTTGAAGGAGTGCTGTGTATACTACCCTTCCTGTCAGACGGTTAAATGCTCCTTTTATATAAAATGTAACGTTCTTTATTACAAACTGTTCACCCATCAGAATGTAGGGGCAGATGGAACAGCATCCACATTTTCCACATTTAGACATATAATGAATTTTGTTACTTCTGTGTGTGGATGTTCTGTTAAAATGTTCCACAATGTTTTTAAAATTACAACCCCTTCTGTATGTTATGTGCAGTGTATCCCCCACTTTCTCAGTAACGTGTCTGTCTTCCCTTAGAATAGCCCGGCTCTTCTGGATAATGCTAAAAGTCACTCTGTCAGCATGATAAAGAATCTAGTAAAGGTTATATTTTGTACTAGATGATGTACGGGTGCAGGGATGTTAAGTTCAATAGAAGGGGTAATGTTGTCAGCCGGTAAATCACTTCCTGATACATAAATTTCAGGTCTTGGTGTTATTTTAAAGTTAGGAATCTTGTGTTTTAATGGACTGTCTTGAGACTGTCACATATTTTTAAATGGAAAGTTCTTTTTTCTTTCAGTTTAAAAGTGGTCTAAAGCAACTGAAAACATTTTTTATGTGGAGGAATAGAGTTTATTTTACGTTTGTGGGGCTGGCATAGAGTTTTTTTAAAGTGCTTTTTACTCTGCTTTTCTGTCAGAAAAGTATCTTTTGTGGACTGGTAGTGTTTGCTGGCAATTGCTGCTTGTCTTCCCTGGAAAAGAGGCACCGTTTTTGGCTTAACCATGGAACAGACTACTGGTCCCATGGTAAAATGAAGAAATTAAACAACAGCCTTAGCAATAACGACAGGCTAGCATTTTGCCTCAGCTGCAGGTGGATGACTCTGCTGTGGCCATTTGTCGTACCTCAGTCCATTCATCTTTTATCCCAGATTCCTCTGTTGTAGTACCTACAGCCACTATGGGTTGTGGGTTAGCCATGTCCTCTGTGGCTGTTGGAGTCCCCTCAGTGGACAAGGGGAGACACTCTTGTCGGCCCTGGGAAAGGGAATAGGTGAGGTTTCCCTGTTGTCAGAATTCTGTGCCCATACCTGGGGAAAGCTGCAGCTGCTGTCATTAGTATCATGGATGGCCCCATTTTTCCTGTTAAAAATTAACAGAAAATCAAGCATGTATCTACCCTACTCAATTTTCTTTTGGTAGGAGTAGCTTTCTGTATCTGTCTCAGAGTTTAGTTCAGGCTATTGATCGTTCTTGTAAAGTAGTTTCTGGTAAAAGAAAGACTGATTCCTCTTTTCCTGATGAGATTCATTTTTCTGAATCTGAACAGGAAGATGCAGGGATGGATACAGTTTTTTTCCCTCAGATTTTTGATTCAGACTCTGAGTCTTCTGTGGGGAGTTTCTCTTTTCTGAGACTTGCTAGAATGTGCCAGTGTTTTCAGTGGGAGAATACTGAGGTTTCTCAGTCCCTCAGAAGATATCCATTGTTACAGAAGGAGTTTCCAGAACCTACATTCATTCCTCATGTTTTTTCTGCTTTAAAGGAGGTGTGTATTACTGCCTGCAGTTTTCCTGATAGTCAGCTGCCTCTAAAAAGGCATAAAAGATCCTTAGTCTTTTAAATGTTTTTACTCTATTCTCAAACCTGACCCAGCAGCTATAGGTTAGCTAATAGCGTAGCAGCGTTGGGATCAAGTAAACTGCAGTCCTACTATTTCTGATAAGGATGGGAAAATTATTGATAGATATGGGAAAAATTTATACTTCTGCAGCTTGGATTTTCAGAATTTAGAATTGTCAGGTTCTTTGTTATAGTTCGTTACGACAAATTGTAAACGTATGAGGAATGTTTTAGCCACAGTTTCTTCTTGTGAGGAAAATCTGCTCTAAATAACTTAGTTTCCTCTCTTGCACAGGTCAGTATTCATTGTTTCCAGTGTGTGTATGACTCTTGATACTACTTCCAGGGCTATGGCCACTGGTACTGTTTTGTGGAGGCTTGCATGGGTGCTGTCTCAGAACCTCCTAGATGATAAAAATGAGATTTTGAATTTTCTTTTGGATAGAGATTGTGTTTAGCCCTCTCCTGCAGAGCTGATCAAAACGTGTGATGAAAGGGGGAAAGCTTGTCCAGGCAATCTCTAATTGTCTAATTTTGGCAAAAAAAAAAAAAAAAAAAAAAGAATAGTCTCAACAAAGTACGGGTAAACAGATATTTAAGAAGAAATTGCAATGGAGTTTCAAAAATAAGTCCCAAACCTCTCAAAACCAAGGACAGTCCCAGAGTCTGAACGACTAATCAAGAAACTTTGTGACCCCCCCCCCCTCACCCTGACCCCCCTTTTTTTTCTTCCAAAAAAGTCTGAATCTCCATTTTTCTCTATGGCAACAGATTCATTCATCAAGGTTACAGATGTCATTGGGAGGAAATACCTCCCTTCCATGAGGTAATTCCTCATCCTACAGATCTCTCACTTTTTTCCACTGGTTCTTCACATGTTGTCCCAGTGAGTGATAGAACTATTTACTCCTCCTCAGGTGGGGATGTTTTTTTATTCAAGGGTGCTGCTAGTGCCAGAGAGAGAAAATGTTTGGAGACCAGTTCTGTATGTTTCAGGTGCCTAAATGCAAAATTTTGCCACTTCATAGCCATTTACTTCTTCTTCCTCATTCAATATTCCTAACAATTCTAGATTAAAAGATGCTTATCACATTGTTATTCATCTAGTCTTCTTATGTTTAATAAAATTTTGTTAGCCTGGATCACATCTGTCCACTGCACCAAGACTGTCCGCAAAGTGTCTAGCTGCAGTTGCAACTCATTGCAGGCAACAGGGTATCCACATCTTTCCATATTTAGACAACTAGCTTGTCTTTGCAGCATCTTTTTCAAAGTGTCAGAAATCTTCCTTTTGGGTGAGAGATCTCTTACATAAGCTGGGATTCCAAGAGAAAGTTCAAGAGTCTTTCTTGACCCCTTCACACAAGGTTGTGCTCCTGGGATGTCAACTAGACACTTAAGTTCAAATATCCTTTCTTCTACAGTGAATCTAGATTCATTTCTAACTTTTTTTCATTCAGACTTGGGTCACTGTGAGAGAATGTCACAAGATTTGGGGTCTCATGTCATTTAAGATTGTTATGATACCCTTAGCAAGACTCTGAAATCTCTGTGGTCCCAGCATTATTGCCCTTTAACTTCTCAAATCCCAGTGCTGGGGTTTGTTAGCAGAGAAATCTTTTGGTGGAGAAAATAGTAATCCTGAAATCCAGGTCTCCCCTTCTCCCTCCCTGCTCCAAAGCAGTCAGTTACCGTAGGCACTCCTGACTTTGATTGCGGAGCAGTTTCAGGAGGGATAATGTGCAGTGTGTGTGTGATATCAAGGACAGATGCATGCACATAAAATTAAGGAGATGCTTGCCCTGGTCAGGGCACTCCACTTTCTGAACCATCCTTCCTTCTTGGGACCTTTTTAAGTGGTTACATACAGTACCACAGTCATGTTGTACATTGACAAGCAAAGGGAAGACCAGATCATACCCCCTATTCAGACTAGCCATATTAGCTTGGGATATAGCTTCACAGCACAGTCTAACTCTACAGGCATCTTAAATTGTCAGAGCAAAACTGTGTGACAGACCAGATGAGCTGAACAAGGCAGATGGTCACAAATGCAAATTGATCGGGGGGTCTTCCAAGATTTGATCCATCTATGGGGGGTTCCACAAGTAGACCTATTTGCTTTTCTCTGAGCAATCAACTGGCAAGAATCTGTTCAAGAAGGCCTGGAAGACGGATGCCATTTTTTTTTCGTGGACAGGAACTTTTTCTTGTATGATTTTCCACCCTTTCTGCTAATATCTAGAGTATTTCCTGAAGATTCAGAAGGAATCCCCCAAGATGATTATGGTGACTCCATTCTGGCCTAGGTAACCCATGGTTCTCCCGTCTTTGAGAAATGGCCAGGGGTAGTTACCACAAGCTTTCTCACATACTGTATCTACGCACACAAGAACAGGGCTGTTTGATACACCCTGATAGCAGTCAACTTTAATTGACTACCTGAATGAGAAGGTCTTAATTCATCTTGAGCACATGTTTACTGAGGACATGCAACAGGTACTAATGGAGGGAAGAAAGCCTGCTACTAGAAATGGTTTTCTAGTTGGTGCCAACAACATAACCTGCACCCATTCAGGGCTAGTTGTTGTTTGGCTTTACAATATTCTTGTGAGTTGCTATCCTATGGCGTGCCTTATTCCTCTCTCAAGTTTTATTTATCGACCAGTTTAGCATCCCTGCCCATGGATCTTTCACTTTCAATGCAGTCTCATGTCATTATGTTTTTTGAAAGGTGTTTTGCATAAGTGTTCTCCACACAACTCAATGGCTCCTCCTTAGTATCTTAATTTGTGTTGGAGAAGCTGACACTTGCGCCATTAGAATTAGTTAACCTGGCTGACATGAGGTTCTTATCATGAAAAACAAGTTTACTGATTGCTTTGACCTCTGCAAGATGGGTATCTGAGTTGCAAGCTGTTGAGTTAACCCTTTGTGGTTCTCCTTAAGGCAGGGTTTCTTTGAAAACGAATCCTCCTTTTATTCCTTTAAGTGCTATCTGAATTTATTTTAGGCCAAACTATCCATCTCCCCATTTTCTTTCTTTAGCCTAAAAATGGGGGAGAAAGGATACTCCATACCTTGGATGTACACAGACAACTTGGATGCTGTCTTGACAGAACTAAATCTTTCAGATCTTCACATCAATTGTTTGTTTCTTATTGACGGTACAAAGAAAGGATGGTATTTGTCAAAACAGAATATTTACAAATAGTTATTTAAGGCTGTTAATACTCGCCATAACAAAACTATTCCAGACAGGGTCAACGTCTACTCTAAGGGCCTCTGCTTCATCTATGGCTTTTTGGAAAGGGTTGGATTCTAGAAGTATTCTAGAAACTGATACTTGGTCCTCTCTACTTACTTTTGCAAAGCACTAACTTGATTCCTTTTGTAGGTCTAGATCAGGCTTTGCTAGGACCATTGTCCATGGGCTTCTCTACTCTTATTCTTCCATCTACCAAAGATGGTTAGAGATGGTAATCTACCCATATAGCTATGGCTACTGCAGCAGTGATAAATATGCTGAACATAGTACAGCTGTGCAAGTAAACTTACCATAACAGTAGATGCTCAAGTGTTCATTGCTGCAGTAGCTGCTCCCTCTCTCCATCCCCCCTTGCTTTTTGGCATGCTTTTTATCCCAGTGTGTGGACATTTATTTTCTTGCTGTCCTAACTTTGGCCTTTCAGGGTTCAGCCTTCATTTCTCTGTGCCCAAACTTGTATTTTAGTTATCTCAAGCTGCCTGAGATTGGGAACATGGGAGGTGCCCTGGAGCTTTTGAAGCTGGACACCTGTTATAATCCTCATCAAGGTATAACCCATATAGCTAAGGCTACTACAGCAGAAATCATTCAAGCATCTATTGCTATGGTAAATTTACTTGCACAACTACTTTTGAAAAGTGTTTATTATGTACAGGTAAAAAAATAAATAAAATTGCTCTCTCGACTGAGCTGAACTTATTAATTTTCTTTTAGTGTTAGTACCTGTGTAACAGCTGTTTTAGTAGAACCTCATACCTTATGAAAATGATGGCTTTCATTTATTGGATTAAGGTCCATAATACATAATTACATTACATGCTAAATTTAGTACAAAGTTAGTTAAGACACTTTTTTTCAGAAGTAATGATTAAGTAACTCATTTTTTCAGTTGTGCTGATTCCTCTTTTTAGCACACAAACTTGACATTTGATGTTTTAGGTGTTCCCTCACTTAGGCAGTTTTTTCATCAATTCCCCCAATCTTTTCTAACCACTATTTCACTTCCCTTACCACTATCCTACTGATTATCCCTATATCTTTTTACTGGATAGAGCACTGTTCACCTACATCTGTGACTGGTAGCCCTGGGATTCATTATTAAATGTAGAACTACTGCATATGGCACATCTGTGGAAGTTTTTACTTTAAATTGAAAATTTTTGTGAATAATTATCTTACAGATGTCACATCTATTGCAAATCCTACTGAAAAACTGTGTGTTTAACCGTACTTGTTAAAAATGTTATGGAATACATTAAGCAAATCTGGTAAGCACTTTGTTGCTACGTGGCCCTGGTTGTGGCTGAAAAAGATTCTTGGATCCAACCCACCTAGCTAATGAACAAATCAAGATAAATAAAATGCATTCCAAAAGTAATGTCCCTTTCTAAAAAACAATCTACTAGAAGTCCTTAATTTTTTTTGAAGAACAGTGAATAACATTAATTCTTAAATAATGCTTTATTTTATTTTTTAAGGTTACATCTGTGAAGGAGTCTGCTGAAGTGCCTCAGTATATATCGTATGTCAGTTTATTGACTGCCTTTGCACAGCAGAAGAGACTGAAAATTAATTCTGTTGATTCTTGGCCTGATCAGTCATACCCACGAAAGTAAGTTGTGAGAACAAATATGGTAGCTACTATTTTTAATTACTTAATATCTGAATCTAAAATATTTCAGTGCTAAATATTATACTGTTATTTTTCTTGTAGGTTTGCTTGTAAGTGGAAACTGGGTCAGAGAGTGCTTGGTGAAGCTTATGGAACAACAATGGAAGAAGCAAGGCAGTATGCAGCAAAAATGGCTTATAATTTATTGCTGAAAGAAGACAAAGAATCGGTAAATAGCCACAAGATGCTTAAGGCATTTTAGTTGCACTTTCTGAATGATATTTTTTGCATACCCTGCTTTTGTCATTTATAGTTTAGATGACAACATTAGAAACTACTTTGAAAAACAATATGCCATCATTTTAAAATAAATGTATACCAATATATTTTTTTCTTCTTGAGGCACACTTCCAAATATCCATTCATGAAAGGGAGATGTCATTAGTGTTCATTTTCGACTGTATAATTTTTCCAGATTGAGTTGCTAGAAATTACTGCACATTCGGACATGAAGGCTTGTGTTGTGTTACTGTTAACAAACTTGGTTGATATATTTTATTAGAAAGAGTAATATTCTCTTTTTTTAGTATTGTGTAAGAATGTAGGAAATCGGTGTGAGTTAAGAAAAAAAAAAGTTCATTAATGCAGGTAATATTAATGTATGTAGTTCATTTGTTTTTTTCTTGTTTTTCTTCTTAGATTTGTCTGTTAAATTTGGAAGTGTTTTGTCTAATGAATGAATTCAGATATTCAAAGTAACAGTTTGCATGTCTTAATATGTGGATTCCTGTCCAGTGGGCTTTAACTCTTGGATTGTCTTTCCTGCTATCCTTAGCTTGGCTGTTTCTTTTTTCCACTTCTTTGATCATACTGTGACTTGGAGAGCTGACTGCTTATGCAGGGTTAAGAAAGAAATCTAAGCCCTGGCACGCATTTGAGATTAATCTTTACAATCGTCAGGGAAACATTCCCACAGTCGACCTGAAAGGGTAATCAATCTAAATGTCTGTGCAGCCACAACACCATATATAAAAAAACTACAGTGGTTTAATATGTGTTGCTGGGGGAAGAACATGATGTCAATCACTGCCTTACATTCCATTGTTTTAAGCTGGCCAAGCAAAGAACTCAGTGGGAGGAAGCTCTATGCTTTGCTTCTTTTTTTCTCACCAGATATGGTGGCCATTGAAAGTTCCCACCGCTGTGGTGAACAGGAGGGTCCTTCTCATGATCCCAGGTCAGTGCTGTAGCACAGTAAGGAAGTTAAACACGTGAGGGATCTTGTTTGGATCAAACCCTTCTTGGAGGAAACTTTATCCCAGAAAACTATCCTCATGAGCCTCACGTGTCACTAGCTTTTCTTTAACTTTTGAGGCGTCAAACTTGCAACTACCTTTGTCTTTTCTTTAGTGATATGAAGAGTATACCACCTAGTGACATCTTTAGGGGCAATTAATTCTAGTGTGCCAGCCCCACCTAGCCTACAGTTTTGCAGCTTTTTCTTGAGAAGAGGTCCCATGAATCTCCAGGTGAATGCTTAGTGTTCCCTGTAAGCCTTCTCCCAAGTTGAGAAAAGTCTCTGAAAGCCTTTGCAGCCAGTTTAGCTCACAGAACATTCCCATGCATTAGGCAACATTTTCATGTCTGGTGAATCTTTCAGTGGGGGAGTGCATCGTTAAGGAACATATTGATTCTGTAGTCATGCATTGAGTATTACTCACCAGTCTTTATGCAGGTGTGTTCCTAAATATTGGTGTCCCGTTGCTTCCTCTAGTGCTCATTTCACCATGCTCACATCAGTTCATCATGGGCCCACTCAACTCTGACTTGAAGTTCCCATATTTACTGTCTTAAAGCAAATACTTATTTCCATATAGCTAATAGATAATTGTTAAGACTCGTACTTGCACTGTGTACTCTGCTTGAGAAAGGCAGGTAATGTGAAGCATTACCATAGGTGACAGTGATGCAATCGGATAACCCTCAAACATTGGAGGAAAAATCTGCTAACTTACTTTACTACCAAAGTATGTCAGTGGTTTGAAGGTTCCTAATGCAGGAGGCTGATGGGGAGGATCTCTATGCACACATCAAATCTTTGACTGAGCTCCATCAGAAGATTGCAGAAGTGGATGGGAAGGCCTTGGTCAAGGTCTCCAAAATACAAGTCTTTTATAAAAATAGCCTGCTTGTATTTAACTTGTTGACTAGTGAGGGCTTTGAGACTCTGCATGTTGTTCAGTTCAGTGAGAGATACTGTGTTGGAGAATATGAGCATGCACACATGCACCTTCCACCCTGATGGCTGTGTCCCACAATGTAAACATTGCTCATCCCTTGTTTGATATGCCAGAGAACACTGGTAACCTAGTCCCAGATAACGATTTCTTGAGTTATCTGCTCATGGTACAGCGTACATAGAACTACTCTGACCATGCCTAACATGGTCCAGCAGCCAAGGTTGGTGATTGGTTTACTCTCACCAGTGCTCACAGTTTAGGTATAGATTTCAGTCAGATTTTTGATATTTGGTGGGAATTAAAACTGCAAGGATTGGAGCACACCCTTCAGAAACATGACATATTGCCAGCACCTCCCTTCTTAGCATTGTTATCTGACAGTTGATCCCTTTCACCTAACCTCTGGCATGTCACATCCAGTGTTTGTCCTTGTGTGAGTTGGCACAAAAGCTTGTCCATAATAATGCCAGTATAAATTGGGGTCTTTCTGGAGCTGACAAAGGCTGTATTTTTGAAAAGGAGGTTGAATAGCTTTCCTAGTGTGAAAAATGACAGTGTTAACATTAAATTTTTTTTTTTTTTTTTTTTTTTTTTTTTTTTTTATGCAGACTGGGAAAAATTCAGTTACTGTTTAGTCACTACCTGTATGGTAGCAAAGAAGAAATGGGGGAGTAAGTAAGAGAATATCATCTAGACAAGGAGGAGAATAAACTCTGGTAGGGAAGAGCCTTGCAAATGTTTAACAAAAAGCAGTTTTGCTTTTAGCATTGGTGCAAGAGATGGCTTCTAGTAATTTAAAGAAAAAAAAATAAACCTGATATATGCAGAAGTGTTTAAAATTATTGATATACTGGAGGAATATGTAAAGTCAAATGACAAAAGGCTATTACGAATAAAATAAGCTTTAAGTAACAATTTAGATGAGTTTTTAAAACTTTAGATGTCCGAGGTTAAAATGAGGTAAAGAATGCTGGAAATATATAGCTTCTCAGGAAAATTGTTTCAAAAAGTAGAGTTAGTAGAGTATACAGGGAAAACCATAGATTCTCTGCTACACCAGAAAACTGGATGGAGTAGCTTATATTAATTTTATGAAAGCACAGGTAAGCAACTGGACTGGTAGGATTTTTAATTTGCAAGGGGACGTCAGATGCATGCTCCATATCTGACCATGACAAAGTGTTATTCCCTCTGTACCAGGCAGAAAATAAGTACATTTATCCATGTACTCGGGGGATGTCGCAAAGCAGGTGTATCATTCAAGTTGCTCTGTCCAGGTATCTTCAGAATATTTTTTTTCCTGGAGTAGCAAATACATTTTTGAAGAACAGGCTAAAGAGGAAATAAAGAAATAAAAATGTTTACCCAACCAAGAGTGAGCCAGCAAGCTGAAGATGGGGTTTTGTTTCTCATTCTTTTGGCAATAACAAAGTCCCTAGACGGATGTGCAAGTGTAACCTTTTTCAGTGTTTCAAAGGAAAATGATTGAGTGACAGAAAAAAGCCTAAGAATTGATTAGAAAAAATAAGTAGCTTGGATTTAAACCAAGGTCAGTGTTTGGCTGGTTGAATGTGAAATTAAGGAATGGAAGATTTGTAAAATGTAATTACCGTTAAATGCAGTTTAGACATGAGAACTGTGCTTCTGTAAGAAATGACAAAAAGAGTGGACGTTTGTTGACTGTGTTAAATTGGTGGGAGAGCTCTGAAGCATAATACCCACTTTGTCATTGATGTTTAGGATGACAATGAGGGGAATGCAGATGTAACTGTAAGTAAAAATAATTGTTCTTAGCAGTGTGTGTAATATATTGATATTGTGAAGTAGTTCTGTATAGTATGCAAAAGTATCTCGAATGTGAGGTGTTGGGAGCCTTATCAGTAACTTTTGATGCTAGTGATATTAAAGCAAGTACTTCTTCAATGCAATGTATCGGGGTTTACACTGTAATAAGATGAAGGCTGGAGATAGTAGCATAATATTTAGATCCTGGGATGCAAAAGTAAACTAATATACTATACATGTATCATATAGATTAATGTTCTTAGTTGACACTGCAAATAAGGGATTGTCTAAGCAAACAGTATAGAAAATGGAAAGCATGAATAACTGTAGTTTTTTAGCATTTGAAAATAATTTGTTTTTTTGCATTTGCAAAGCTTTTAGCTGTTTTTTTCCATCACCAAATGCCTGCAGTTGGAGACTTTGTCTGCAGGTGCAGGCATTTAATCAGGAAATGACTGAACAGTGTACTCTGAATCATTTTGTATAAAAAATAAAAAAAATCATAATTTATATTTAAAGGAGAACTGGGAAGCAGTTCAGTGAAAATAAGTTTGACACTGTGGGAAGCGAGTACTGTTGCAAATAGTTTCATCCCAGAAGCCTTAGTATTTCAGTATTAAACGTAATTGCACTCTGTTATACGTTTTCATGTAAGAGTAGCCAGTGCATTTTTCCTTAAGGTTAAAAGACATTTATCTGAGAGCATACAGCTTGTTTTTCACATCTGGGAGAGAAATAAAGATTGAGCAGGGACATATGGTATCAGTACAAGAAATAACATGTGATGTAGCAAGAGCTTCCAGCATAATTATACCCAGCTTTAAAAATAGGTAAAAAGCTGAAGGTGTAGTTGCCTGTACGGGGCAGCCAGCCTGTATATAAAAGACTGACTTCCCTTTTTGGAATATGTGTGTAGTTTTATGTGTTTGGTTTGAGTTAAGAGGTTGAAGGATTTATTTCTTGAGTGGTTTTATTGAAATTAAACGTCTGGGAACATGTGGCATAGGTTCAGACAGAGATTTAAAGCAGTAAATGCATACATGATGGCTGCCAAACTTTAATGTGTTCATGTAAGTTGCAAGTTGGAAATGCATTCAGAGCAGTCATGCATAATATGTGAAAGTAATGGCTTTTTATCAGAGTGGCTGCCTTATTTTACATATGGAGTGTAAATGACATTGTAAGTATAGACAAAGGGCAAAGAATACTAAATTTTATCAAGAAGTATTAGGTTGCAAATAGCAGTCTTGCAGGAGACGCACTTGGACAGAAATGAGCATGTGAATTTTGCAGACTATTTCAGAATGAACATTCAGAAGAGTATAAGAGACAAAAGAAAATGAAAGTAATACTGATTGCAAGAGGGATTGCAGTAGTGATAAAAGAGAAAAAGAAAAAACAATAGCAGTAGAATTATGGTAAAGTGTTGCTGGCATGGAAGGAGGGTTACACTGGCACGTACTGATATTTGCAACTAAAACTGATATTCTGGATGGAGAAATAATTAGCTTTTATCAGGGGATATTCTTTGTAAGTGGGGCCTGGAACCAGGTTTGCAGTTGTGATTGTGTCAAAGGACGTAGAGGGAAAAGTATAACACAAGAGGGTAGATTTCTGTGAAAAATTGATGAGAATGTTTAGAATGGAAGGTGTAAAGTTAATAGCAGGAACTCAAGACAAAATTTATTTGAATCAAAAAAGTAAAGCCAGCAAAGCTTGACCCAATTCAAATAACTGAAATTTATTTCATAAATCCATAGAACAGCAAGAAAATGCACAGACCGGTTTCGTCTGGTATCACATACACAGCCTTCATCAGTGTTACACTGATGAAGGCTGTGTATGTGATACCAGCCGAAACTGGTCTGTGCATTTTCTTGCTGTTCTATGGATTTATGAAATAAATTTCAGTTATTTGAATTGGGTCAAGTTTTGCTGGCTTTACTTTTTTGATTTGGCTTTCCCTGAGCCGTGCATCTGTTTCCGGGCAAACTTTATTTGGTACAAAATTTATTTGACTCAAACTCTGGATAGACATTGCATTTCACAAGAGCATGAATATTTAACTGAAAGCTTTGAAATGCATCCAATAACTATCTTGGGTCAAGCACCAATAAAGGCTGAGTTAAAAATTCAAGATAATGAGATAAAACTGAGACACTGTCACTTTCTTATTCACTTGTTACAAAAATGTTTTTTTTTTTTTTTTAAGGAATTGGTAGTGGAAATGATTTAAGAATTATTAGGGCAAATAAACATTTCTTTAGGAGCGATAGCTCTTCAGTGGCATAAAATAAAAATGGAGTTTTAAAATATGTTCAAATTAAAAGCGAAAAGTATATGGCAAAGAAGTAATAGAAGTTATTTAGAGGGGTTGACAAGCTATTGCAATAGAAGGGGAGAGGGAATCTCACAGAGCAAGTTGCTGAATGCTAAAGGGGAATATGGGAGTATTTAGATAATGTGCATGACTTCAGAAAGGTTGCAAGTATTTTTTTTTTATAACTGCAAAGTACAGGAACCCTTAGAATAATGACATACGCAACAGAAAACAGGAGGGGGTGCTGCCAGACTTAGAGAGCCCATACTAAGAAAAATAGAGATCCTATAGAAGTATTAGAGGTATTTCATCCATTCTTTGAAAGTCTGTATAAAGCAGAGGAACAGTAAAACCAAGAAAAGGTGCAAATGGAAATATTTATGGAAGACTTGATTATGGCAGTGTTAGAGGAAGAAGAGGCCCAAGAATTAATGTGTCTATGTCATATCATTGAAGGATGACATTGCCAAATGGCATTTCATCGGAAATGCCATTCATCAAACCCCCTTCATGTAGGGGTCTGCACCCCTACAACCCCCCAATTATATATTTTATAATACATAAGCAAGAGGTTCTCCGGTTCGGTTCTCGGCTGGGATGCCTTCTATGTGGAGTTTGCATGTCCTCCCTGCATTCATGTGGGTTTCCTCCAGGTGCTTCGGTTTCCTCCCACGTTACAAATACATGCACGTGGAGCATTTCTCCCCAGGCCTCCGCTGAAAATTGGCTTCGTTCCAAGTCGGACTTTCCCAGGTAACAAATGTTAAATAAATAAATAAAAATAAATATTTTAACTCTGAAATCTCACTACAGTGGGGAAATGGCAAATTTCCTGATCCCTACAGTAATGCCATCTCAATCAGAATGATTTGACGAATGGCATTTTCGAAAGAATGCCATTCTATGTCATCCTTCAATAACATATGAAATAGGCCCAGAATTAATAGCTAAGATAGGAAGGGATGAGATAAATTAGTAGTGTATAGTCAAGTCAAACAGGAGGTCTTCAGGAAAAGATGGTATTCCTGTAGAAGTTTGGAAGTTAGGAGGGAAGGAAGGAAGTGGTAAATATCTGGAAGGTTTTGTTTAACAGTATTTAAAAAGGGGACACGGTACCATCATCCTGGAAGAAAGTTTTGGTGATTGTCAGAGCCTTAAGTCCTAGCTTCATATTGACCACTTTCAATTTTAAACTATGATTATAAAGTGCTTATGTCTGTACTAGCTAAAGAGTATGGGGAAAGTTGTTAGCAAAAGTGGCAAGTATAGCTCCTGCTTAATTTATCTGTCCAGTCCATCTGTTTGATACTGAGCTGCTTGCTGGATGTAATCCAGCCATCTGACAGTGCTCACAGACTCTAGCATCTTCTGATTTTTTTTTTTTCCTCCAATAATTTTCTTTTGCCCTTCCTAGACTCTGATCTTGTTTGCAGCCATTATGAAAAGAGATTGTTCAGTATCAGTTAAGTGCTCCATTACTTTTTTAATTTTTCTAATACATTTTCTTGCTAATTTCAGTTTATTAGCTTCAGTTACGTTAGTACATCTAGGCATTTGTAATTCTTGATGTGTAAGACTTGTTAATTACCTAACCTTGTCTGCGTTGCAGCACTTAGGCCTCTGGCCCAGCATATTTCTGTCAAAAATGAAGTCTTTGATTGATGTGCGTGAGCGCACGCATATATATATATATATATATATATATATATATATATATATATATATATATATATACATACATACATAAGAGGAAGCATGTGGACTCCCCTGAGTCCGTCACATCTGATACCGACTTGGATGAGTTGGAAGGATCCCCAAGGTCCCCCTCTGAGGATGTCTCCTTCTCTGACATCCTTGAAATCCTTAAACAGAGGGGGAACTGGTCTTCCCTTAATCCTTCCAAGGACGAGTCGGTTTACCTGTAGGCTTTCGGTTCTCGACCCTCCACCTCCTGGGTGTCTCCGCCCTTTGACCCCCTTATGGAAGTGGTGGTGCGGAAGGCGTGGACGGCCCCTGATTCAATGGAACCCACCCCACGGAGGCCTTCCAAATTTATAACAGCCCCTTCTGATAAGCAATTTTTATCTAAAGGTGTCCCAGTTGATGCCATGGTGGTGGTGGCAGCCACCAAGAAGGAACTGGCTGATCCTTCAGTGCCTATCCATCCGCCTAACAAGGAATCCAGGACAATGGATAGGTACGGCAAGTGGATGTTCTCGTCCGCGACCTTTGCCATGCGGTCGCTGAATTACTTATGCCACTTCACCCATCTTCAAAGAGACATTCTTAAAGAACTGGGTGAGGTCCTACAGGATCCATCAGCTGCTGGGTCTCAGGACAAAATTAACTCACAGCTAGGAACCCTGAATTCCATTGTCAACTCCTCCATGCGGCTTTTTTCCTATGCAGCCGATGGAGCGAGTAGAGCCGCAGGCACAGGTGTGGCTTTGAGGCGTCACACCTGGATGCTGCTTTGCAACTTCGCAGACCCCTTCAAGACGTCTTTCACTAACTCCCCCTTTGATGGTTCAGCGTTGTTTGGACCTCAAGTGAAAGATACTTTGACCAGATGCGAACAAGAGGGCAAGACTCTTTCTGCCGTAGGAGTCCATTTTTCAACCCCATCTTGACCATATCCTAAGGTTCAAAAGGGTGGAAAAATGTGGTTCCGCAAATCACAAGGAGTCACGCCTGACGCAAGAGGTCAGTTCACCCCTAGAGGCAGAGGGGGGAACGACAACAACAGACGCCGTCCAAGAGGCAGAGGGGGTCCACAGAATCAGGGTAGCAGAGAAACCGTCTCTGACAAACCCTTCCAGCATCCCTGAGGTGCTGCCCGACTGTCCAACTTCGGAGGCATTCGGGGGAAGATTATCGCTGTACCCACAAGCCTGGCTCTCTCACTCAAGACAAATGGGTGCAGTCGATCATATCCGAGGGTTACAAAATCCCCTTTATCCAAACCCCAACGATTCAAATGGGGTCTCTTCCAGACATTCCACCCAGTCTAAGGGAACAAGCAGCACTAGAAATATCAAAGCTGCTAAAAAAGAGAGCCATCCAGCCAGTCCCAGCAGACCAACAAGGATCCGGAGTCTACTCAAAGTTCTTTTTGGTACCAAAAAAAACAGGGGACTGGAGGCCATTATTTTATCTCCGCAAACTAAACAAGTTTGTAAAAAGAACGCGGTTCCACGCTACAGTCCATTTTACCCCTTCTGGGCAAGGACAATTGGATGTGCTCAGTGGACCTTCAGGATGCGTACTATCACATCAAAATGCACAGGTGCTCCAGAAGGTTTCTCCACTTCCGGCTGGGAGCCAGTCACTACCAGTTCAGAGCCCTTTGGTCTTACTACAGCCCCCCCGAGTGTTCACCAAATGTATGGCAGCGGTTACAGCTCACCTGAGACGTCAAGGATTCCAGGTGTTTCCATATCTAGATGACTGGCTCCTCACTGCCACCACCAGGCGTCAACTTCTTCTAGCCAGAGATTACACCATTCACATTTGCAAAGAGCTAGGTATCTCTAAATTTTGAAAAGTCTGCCTTGTCGCCTTGTCAGTCTATTACCTTCATAGGCACCACCTTGGACACCGTTCAGCTCTCAGCAAAGTTAACAGAGCAGAGGGTCTTAGATAATCAAAGTCATGTTTACGTCCTCCTTCAGAGCAACAAAATTCAGGCCAGGTATGTTCTGAAAGTATTAGGTCTCATGGCGGCAGCCATCACGCTTCTTCCCCTTGCCCGCTTTTACATGCGGCTTCAGTGGATGCTTTTCTCCCAGTGGACCTTCCAACAGCTCCCTATGACACACAAGATCTTAATAACTCTATCTTGCAGAAAACATCTATCTTGGTGGATGGTCTCCCCTCAAGTCCATCAAGGCAGACCATTTACTCCCCCCCCCCCCGGTCGCCACAGTCACAACGGATGCCTCCCTGATTGGGTGGGGGAGGGCATTTTCAGGGCAGGACAGTCCATGGCACATGGCAACCCTTCGAATGCCACTTGCACATAAACGTCCTGGAGATGAGAGCAGTGCTTTCGACGGTGCAAGCCCTCCAAGACTCTCTTCTCCTGGGGACTATTGCAATTCAGACGGACAATATGTCCGTAGTATGGTATATCAACAAGCAGGGCAGAACCAAGTCCTATCCCCTGTGTCGAGAAGCACTCAGACTCTGGCAATGGGCGATCTCTTCTCAGCGTTTTCCGATAGCAACGCACATCCCCGGGAAGTCCAACGTCATAGCGGACAGGCTGAGCAGAGCTATTCTCATGCCCCACGAGTGGTCTCTCAAGCAATCGGTGACGGACGAAATATTTCGGAAGTGGGGGTTTCCTTGCTGCGATCTTTTTGCAACACCACAAAACAGCAAGTGCCTTGACTTCTTCACTCTCTTCCCCCTTCCAGGCCATCCCCCCAGAGACTCTCTAGTCCACGATTGGCCTCGGGGACTTCTATACGCCTTTTCCCCCTTTCCATTAATCACACAGATAATTCAGAAAGCTACCGCCGTGAGAGCCAAGATGATCCTCATTGCCCCTTATTGGCCTCAACAGATAAGGTTCCCTTTCCTGCATCGCTATCTTTTGGAGCAGCCTTGGCATCTGGATCCAGTGCCAGATCTTTTGGCCCATCAATCAGGGCAGCTGCACCAATCCCTCCAATCTCTCAACCTCACAGCTTGGTTGCTCCATTTCCATCCCTAGCCAGGCTTCCAATGATTTCAAATTCTGTCCGGGATATTATTGTAGCTTCCCTTAAGTCTTCCACCAGAAGGATCTATGCTAATAAATGGCAACGTTTTTCCTTTTGGGCAAAGGCTAGGAACATAGATCCCTTCACTGCTCCAATACACTCGTTCTTGGATTTCCTAGCTGAAATCTTTCATTCAGGATCTTCTTCCTCCACAGTAAAAGTTCATCTAGCAGCCATTTCAAGTTTTCACATAGGCTTGTCGGACTCCAGTATCATGTCCCATAAGCTTTGCAAGGCATTCCTCAGAGGTATCTTTTTACTCAGGCCTCCGATCAAAGACCCCCCACCATAGTGGGATTTAAACTTAGTTTTAGCATCCTTGATTCTCCCTCCCTTTGAACCTGCGGCCTCCTGTTCATTGAAGTTACTTTCCTGGAAGACACTCTTCCTAGTCGCCATTACATCTGCTAGGAGAGTATCTGAACTTCATGCCCTCTGCATTCGTCCTCCTTATTTAGTGTTCCATAAAGACAGAGTTTCTCTAAGAACTAACCCGTCTTTTTTACCCAAGGTGGCTTCTCAGACAAATTTAAATCAATCTATTGATCTTCCAGTTTTCTTCCCTAATTATTCAAACAAGGCGGAGCAAAAACTACATTGTCTGGACATTCATCGTCAACTCCGCTACTATCTGGACAGAATTAAACAAATCAGGAAATCTGATCAACTATTTTTGTCTTATGCAGAAAGTAGAAAGGGCCTTCCGGTATCCAAGGTAACCCTGTCTAGATGGCTGTCTTCTGTGATTACCTATATTTATCAACTCAGAGGTAAGGAATTGACTACTAGGTCAAGAGCCCATTCAACCAGAGCGTTAGCTACATCGGCAGCCTTTCTAGCTAGAGTGCCAATAGACACTATCTGTGCGGCAGCCACTTGGGCCTCTCCTCATACCTTTGTTACACATTACAAATTGGACATGGCCTCCAGAAACAGGGCAAATTTTGGTTCCACCGTTCTCAAGAGTCTGTTCCAATGAGCCACCCAGGATGAAGGTGCTAGGGACGCGGTCCCATCCAGCAAGAATGAAGGCGAGATTGACAACTTAACATTGAGAAGTTATGTACCTACCATAACGTTCCATGTTAGTTGTCTTCTCTTGCCTTCTTTCTTGCGTCCCGCCCACCATCCCCCTAGCCTGGACAGACCAAAAGGTTTTCCCTTTCTTCCAAGGGGACCTTATCTTGCACTATTCCAAGCCCAGAAAGTTGGACCTGGGGTGGTAGATGCAGCTTCAGGTAGTGATATTTGGGGAGTTCTCCTTTCTCCTCCTCTACCTCAGAGGGGAGACTGAATTGGCTATTGTTTCTCAGCTACCAAACGAGATCTGGGTAGTTACCGCCTAGCATCATGGGATATAGGTTTGCCACGAGCCAGTAAAATTAGCTATCGAGCTTTAGTATAGGCCAATTCGGAGCCGAGGTTCGGCTCCGAACCCATCCAGCAAAAAAGAAGGCAAGAGAAGACAACTAACATGGAACATTATGGTAGGTACATAACTTCTCATTTTGCAAAAAGGAAGGATGATAAGCCTGTAAACTAATCTTGTCCAAAATCATTGGGGCATCATGCTCCATTTTGCTATAGGCATCGTGGAAAACAAGTCCCAGGTGATATTAGAGCATATTCAACTAGAACTGTAGCTACCACCACAGCTTACTTTACAGGTGTTTCTACCTAGGACATTCTAGGAGCAGCAACACCATGGTCCTCTGCACACAACCTCTGCAAACATTACAACTTATATGCTGATTCCAGGGTAAGTGCAGGGTCTGGTTTTGTTATCCTGCAAGGCCTAACTTCTCAGCAGTCAACCATCCCGCTCCTTCTTACTAGTTTAGGAGTCTTCCCAAGACCAAGGACTGCAGTGGTGAACACTACCATAAACACAGTAGATTTATAGTAGGAACTTATCATAAAGGTAGATATTCAGTTAGTTTCACTATTGCTATCCAGGCTACTTTCTACCTTCCCCCTTTAAATCTCCTACTTACACTTTTTCCTTTTGTGGTTGGGATGGCAGTCCCTTTCTATGCCCCCACTTTTCCACTCATTGTTACCGTACCAGCCTTATTTTTGGAGTTTTGGGTTTCGGATACCTTGGCCATTGCTGGAATTTTCACCTGGTCCACTGTGCTCTGAGCTGGGAGATTTGTGTGTCATCCAAGTGCTGGAAAGATGTCAGCCAAAGCCCTGTGAGTGGGAAGAATTTCAAAAACAAAAAAAAATGGATTGCAGCTGTCTACCAAGATAGCAGGATAATCCTAAGGGTGAGTATCGTAACAATGAATATACTTCAACATCTACATTTATTGTAAGTTTGTAAAATAACTGTGCTTTAAGTCATTTCCAGCCATCTTTAAGAACCATCCAGTAATCCTGTCAGCTGGCAAGTAATCTGCTTTATGCCATGTAGCCCACTGTCCACTTCTTCAGCTTTCATTTGAGTCAGCTTTTTGGTGTCATCCCCAGTACCCTTCAGCTGAGTTGGCACCTTTTCACTCATCATCATCACATCTTCCACAAATTAGCGTTCTCTACACTTTTTCCCCATTTCTTTTGCTGTCACAACGCACTTGCAGTTGCACTTTTATCAAATTTGCTTCAAATGACCGAGATGACCTTAGAAGAGAGGTTTTAATTATATGCAATATGTGCCGCATCTTGAGGATATCCACGACAGTCTTCTCAGGACATGATCTTGAAAAGAAACCTCTTAAGTCTTTTGGGTCCACCTCCATGAGACTATGTGCTCATTGATCCCAGTGGAGCTCCAGGAGCACACTCATACTAATTCTTAATGGATCCATAGGGCTTGGTCTTCTCTACTTTGTGAAGTGGAGATGCTTTTTCTCATTCTGGTTTCAGAGGTGATGGGAAGTATTATTGCTTTTAGTCTTCGAGATTTCATTGAGTACTTTTAGTACATAAAGTTCTGTGTGATGAGACTGCTAGTAGTCATGTCAGTGCTGACTCATTGATACTGTATGGTGTAATGACAGTAACTGGATGCCTATTGACACTTAAAGCATGTGGGAGCACCATCAGAAGTGCCTTCTGTGTCGTTCAACAGCATTTCTATTACAGGATGTTGCCTCTTGGTTTGTCATTTGTTCCTAGAGTCTGTACTGCATGACAAGCATAATTTACTTTAAATATCTGACCCCCCCCAATAGCTTAATCAAAACAGTCTTTGAAAGAGACTTTCCCTTGATACATGTTATTGTTGAAGTCCCTTGGTGTAACTCTAAACTGGAAGAGGCCAGCTTTGGTTCTCATGCAGAGGCCTGCCTTTAATAAAGCAGTAGGTATGTCTCTGTGCCAGTCTTTTATGCCCAAAAAAGAGGACCAAAGAAGTCATTATCTTGGCTTAGTGTAGAGTTGGGTGGAGGCTGTACATGCTGTTTTTTGAGTTGACAGCTGCCACTTTTTTCACAATCCTCCTATCTCACTTTCATATTAATTTTTCATTAGTATGCGAAATGTCCCCAGTTGCAGTCACCACAGTGTAATAGCTCTCATTTTGATGTTGGGTCCTTGGCTTGTCTTAGATTTAATGAAGCAGTTCTACTTTCCACCAGTCTGACTTTGTGGGAGGAGACCCATTCTGTTGCAGGTTCTGACTGTCGATGATTTGCTTGCTGCTTAATGCCCCCTAAGGAAACCTCCTTATTACAGCAAATGTGGTGGGGTTACTTATCACCCTGCTTGAGTTTAAAACAATACTTGTTAACTCTGTGGACTCTGGAGAAAGAGCTAAAACCTGAACCTCATCAAATGATGTCAGGCAGGTTGTGGTGTGTTACTTGATGCACTTAAGCCTCCTGTGCAGAAAAGTGCTGAGTCATCTATCTTAGCACCTTCCTGGGATCATTTCATATCCCATTGGAAGCAGATGTGGTTCCTGATATGTTCAGTCTTAGATTTATCCTTCTGCTGTCAACAAGAATGGGTGGCTTCTGCATTCTGTCTGCAACAGTGAAAAATGCAGTCTCCCAACATTCTGCTGCTTATAGCAAAAGAGAGGGAAGAGACATTGCATATGCTCTCCTCACATGCCTGGGGGGTATTCTTGTATTCCTATCTAGAGTTCCCCTTGATCTTGCATGATTAAGCCAGACTGAAGGAAGAAAGATTCAGCGCTCATTCTCATTACTGTTTTCTTCCTACAAAGAATATGGTTTTAGCATTTTGCTTCTTGATTACTTAGGCATCTGTCCTCATCCCTACTGTTTTTGTGACTTCCTCATTACTTAGGAAACTGTACTGGTCCTAGCCAAGAATTTCCTGTACAGTTGGAGTGGCATCTGATTGTACCTCATGGCTTGGTTGCTCCACTGCATATACTGATCTTCATGAACCTTCCAGAAACCTTGCACTAAACAGGCATAGTCTGCCAAGTTTGAACATTGTCTGTTGGAGTAGACTAGTATCCTTTCTCACTGCAGTCAGTGACTTTTGTAGTTTTTTTTCTATCCTGTCATGGATACCTATTTGGTTTGGACCAAAGTTATTTTGTTATAATGATGCATATTTCTGCTGTGTCAATTTATAATGACCGTTTGATTTCATAACTGGTTCAGCAGTGACTTGTGAAGCAGTTTCTAGAAGTGCATGCATGTAAGTACTTCACCCCTGTCCCTTTCTAAAGAACTTTGTCTCCCTTAACATTTGAACTTCATTAATTAACAAGCTCACAATTTCCTTTGTGAGTTTCCTGACTCGCTGAGCTTTTGAAGTTTACATGTTGGAAGATGGTGTTAATGACCATCACCTCTGACAGACAGACTTCAAAGTTGCTGGCCTTTACTTTTAAAGAAGCTTATTTGGTCTATAAAAAGAACTGTTTTACACATAGTGCTAATACATGTTAGATGCTGTCCCTTAATGAGTTCATTTGTTTCCTTGTGTTTTTGCTTTGGGCAGAGTTTTATGAGAAAACACCCTTTTTAATTTAGACATGCATTGCCAGCTTGTATTTTACCTGAAGGCCATGTGTGTGCTTAGTAAGGTTTATCAGCCGTCCTTTGTTTGAGGCAATGACCTGGTTGTGGCCAAGTAGACTCTTTCCCAGTACTTTGCTGGCTGCATTGTTTTTCGTTACCAGATGACCAGCATCTTGTTGGACAGTGTTGCCAAGGGTTACATAAGTAGTAATGTCTGCTTCCACTGCTTGTTTTAAGACTGTCCAGTGTCCATTGCAGGTTTTTTGACATGGTCAGTTGCTCATATCCCTGTTCCATACAGTGGACTTCCCTTCAACTCTTCTGTGCTGCGTAATTCAGGTTTGAGTTTTGCCTCTTAAACTTGTCAACTTTCTGTCTGTCCTTTTCTTTTTTCCCTGCTGTTTGGGATTGTAACCAACTGTCAACCACTGTAGAGGGCTGTCTAAATGTTAGCTGTTATGGTGTGAACACATGTGCATGTTATATTTGAGGGACCACTGTACTGGATGGTTATTCTTCCTCCATCTCTCCTGTTTGGTCCATTTGCTTTGTGTCATGCCCCTTAAAGACTTTAAGTTTATAATTTTATGTATTTCACTGGTCTTGCCTTTCTGGTGCAGTGCTTTTATCTTGATTTTGGTCTCACCTGCAGTGCATAAAGCCAGATGCCCCCTCTTTTCTCAACATTATGATGCTTCAGCATATACCAGTTTGGAGAGTGCAAGCCTTAAGCACAGGAGCTAGAAATCTTTAATAATTGTGTCGCGATAGAGAGGGCTGTCAAGGAGGAGACCTATTTGAAGATCAGTTGATGTAATGATTGATTTGAAGTAGTTTACTTCATTTCGTCTTCAACCTGTGGGGATACCAGATCCGTATCAGATCTGAGCCGGCAACTTTACCAGCTTCTGCTCCGAGCACCTCCCCTTACCCATAATACACATCCACTACCTTCCAACCCCCAGATCTCGTTTGCCGTGAATAGCTAAAGCATTGTGATCTCCAGAGCTCCAGGTCGCAAGTGGCTTAAAAACTCTAAGCTATCTCTTTTTTTTCTCTTTAAACTTTAGATAGTGATAGTGTAGGTTCCCCTTTCTCCTCCCCTCGCTTGGTGCATCGAGTTTCTAGTTTTTAGATTGATTAGATTAGTTTAGACTAGTTGTGTGTCTTTTGCTTCCCCTCCCCCCTTAGTGTGCTCTGCGTGTGAGTGTGGTGAGTGGGTGTTCTTCAGTAAGAAAGAAATAACATTCTCTTTTCAGTTCTTCTTTCTTCTGATACCATGGCTGATAAGCCTATATTGAAAAGATGCACTGAGTGTGGCCATAAGTTATCCCCTGCGAATGGCCACACTGTGTGTGTTATGTGCTTAGGCGTGACCCATCTGAGTACAGAATGCACTATATGCACAGGGTTTAACATGCGTGCCATTAAAGATAGGATGGACAAGTTGGCCCTGAAAGGCCTTCTTCCCCCTTCTGAGACAGTTGCCTTGTCTTCGGTCACAGCGGCTGATGTGGCTGCCACTTCTTCTTCTCTTCCCCTGCCTTCTCCCTCCTCCCAGGCTGGGACTCAACCTCCTGTGCTAAAGCCTGCAGAAGGGGAGTGGAAAAGGGGCAGAGAGAAGGAGAGAGTGTCAAAGTCGAGGGAAAAATGTAATAGGTCTCCGGACCTCCCTTTACCAGTCAAGACGCTAAGGATCCGTGACTCCCCTTGGCTCCGATCTCCAAGGTTTTCCCCAGAGCCAGAGGAGACACGCTCAGCTTCTAGGGTCACGGTGCCCCGACCCACAAGGTTGGAATCCGTGGCCTCATCGAGGTCTACCAGGTCTTTGTCTGAGGTCGATATGGATAAAATGATGAGGAAGTTCATTCATACTCAGATCCAGGTGGGGGTTTTGGCAGCCCCCTCTCCCTCAGGAGGAGGGAGCTCACTTCCTTTTTTCCAACCGATATCTCCTTCTCTGATCCATCCATCGAGTTAGGAGTATTCCGATCCGAGGATGACTTTAGTCAGGAGGTCAACGCCAATGGTACCTGCTTCCTCGATGCCGACAGCTGCCTAGAGCTCTCGGAGCCAGAGCTTGGGTGTCGGATCCGAGGGAGTGGAATTTTTTTCATCGGCTCCGCCTTTGTCGAGTCAAGTTCCCTTCCTTGGAGCTCCGTCCACTTTGGGCCTTTCTCCGATTCTCTCATCGGACCCGGGGAAACCGGCCTCCTTATTGATTTCTCAGGAGGTTCGCTCTCCTTCGGCATTTGACATGGTGGAAAGGGTTCTCTCCACATACCTGTCAACCTGGAAACATCAAAAATCTGGACAAGGCCCATGAAAAGTAGGTACAAATCTATGTGCTGATTAACATCTAATTTGCATACATAATTGTGTACCCCCACCCACTCCAATAGAATTGTGGGATACCAACTTTCAAACGCAAACTGAAAAACAGACAACCAAAATATGGCACCAAAGACCACCTGCAGCCATTCCAATGTCCCATTACCTGGCTTTCACCCCATTGACCATAAACACCAATGTGTACATACTGCTTTACTTCTACAATGATTATTTGTATTTTATTTTTACATTTTACAGCACAGCAATGCACAAACACTAATAAATATCTGGTAAACAAAGCAATACTGTCTCACAGTGAAAACAGACTTGGCATTAAAACTGCCCTGCCCTTGAAACTCACATTCATTGAAACAGCATTGAAACCCAGACCACATCCAAGAAAATGCATCTGGCCAGTGGTGGATAAAATTATTACCTTTGGGCTGTTTTCAAATCATTGGCCTCTTGCACACAAAACAAGAAGCATACATGTGTTCTTTTCTTTGATACACTTTCCTGACTTTATTAAATTATATTCCTTGTATAATACAACACACTTAGAGCACATTTTAAATTTGTTTGAACATTTTTCCAGTAGGCTGTACTGTAGGTAATGAAACAAAATGCATGAACCAATAATGACAAAACTGCCCAGTTCAGAACATTCCCATCACAAAAGTCTACTTCCACATCCAAACTATAAATAGAATGACAGTAGTGTAAGCAATAAGCGTCTTGCACAGCTTCTCACACTTATTTTCATTTACATGTTTTTGGGGGGGGGTGCAAAAGGTCAAAAACCAGGGACACATTTTAAACATTGCTTGTATAATTTTTGTAAAGTTGCTAGAATAAAATGTGTTACCACCATGCGTTTCACTGGCAAGTTTTGAACCCAGGATCCTATGCACTACAGTCAGAGCAACATAAAACTATGCCAAATCAGCAGCTTCCTGAAAAATAGGAAGACTGAAACTTGATGGCCATCATTTAGTGAATTCAGTTCTCATTTCTCACCATAGCTCTCAACTCTTAGCACAAAAAAACCTGGACAAAGCTCAAGTGGTGGTGGCTAGGGTTTTACCAGGGACACATTTTAAACATTGCTTGTATAATTTTGTAAAATTTTGTAAAGTTGCTAGAATAAAATGTGTTACCACCATGCATCTCACTAGCAAGTCTTAAGCCCTGGACCCTATGCACTATAGTCAGAGGAACATACTACTATGCCAAATCAGCAGCTTTCTGAAAAATAAGAAGACTGAAACTTAATGGCGATCATTTAGTGAATTCATTTCTCACCACAGCTCTCAACCTCTTAGCACAAAAAAGACACACACACACACATTATGCATTTTGTAATAGCCTGAAAAAAGAACAGAAAAATGACAAATGTCTTGTTATTTTAGTAGATAAAATATATTCTGACCTAACATGAAAATATTGCAGAAGAGTGTGCTACTGTATGCGAAACACTTCAGTAAGTTGTACAGTAATGTATCATATATATAACTGTCTTTGTTTCTGTGACAAGTAGTGAACAAATGATTTTTCTTACTTAAAATAATAGTTTGTCCTGGAGAATATCAGATTTTAGTGAAAAATATCAGTTTTGATATCTGGGAAACTGAAAGCATTAATTATGACATGATTATGTAGGATGAAATTACAAACATGACCTTTCCTGTTTTATCTTTGATGTCTTCCTCTTCTAGTCAGAAGAAATCTTGTTTTTCAGAAAAGATAATTGGTCTGCCATTTGAAAAAAGGCTTTAGTATAAAAATAAGTTATTTCATTAGTTGTCACTCATCTTCCTTTTTGTATGAAATTGGTTTTAATATTTCAAAGTTTGGTCTTTTCTGTGGTAACTGGGGACATTACCCCTTTTGAAGTTCTTTTGAGCACTTTTTAATCAGAACAGACTGTCAAGAGTTGTTTAATGTGAGCTTCCTACATATGAACATCTCTGAAAATTAAAACACTGGTGTTATCGAGATATTAGTCACCTCATTAATGGAGGTGACAATGACTGTTTAATGCATTACAAAGAAATAGATACTTGTTGGAAAAAAAAGATTTATTTTTATTACATTTTTGAATATTTACAGATTAGATAAAAGTGACAGTCACACTAGGAACAAATAACGATACATTGCAGTTTTTGCCATTGCTTACTACACAGCTGTGTTCTGCAATGTTATTGCCATTAAGTGGAAAAAATCTTAACCTTTATATGTAAGCAAAGCTTAATGCTCATCTCTCAAATAGTGTGTTATGTTATTTAAGCTAAGTAACCTCAAGGATCTCTGAGTTAATACAGAGAAGATTTTAAATTGTCGACATCCTTTTTTATTTTATTTTAATCACCCCTTACCGCTGAATGCATCCAGAAACAGCGAGCGTCTTCTAAATAAACTCCACATCCAGCCAGCGAAATAAGTCCAGCTAGCGTCTTCTCTTCATAAAATCCACAGCGAGCGGAGCATCTTCTAAATAAAATCTACAGCCAGAGAAATCCATTCTAATTCATGCTAAATAAATCCAGCCTTTCCGGCTCTGGTGACTTGCCGCTCGCAAAAACATTTGAACTACAGCTGTAAATATGTAGTATGTACATGTGCGAGCATTCTGACAGGCTGGTGGAGCTGACATCATCTCGCACGTGATGATGTCGGCTCATGAAGCGTGAAAATTAAAAAAAAATAAAAGTGCGAATAAATCGGAAATGAAGGGGTGCCACTCAGGAATCGTGGCACCCCATTATTTGGACCCCAAAACTCAGTAGAAACCGAGTAATTTGGGACACTTGAGAGGTATGTCTTCACTGGATCGAGACCCCTGACTTTCCCCTCGGCCTCCACCCAGACCCCCCCCCTCGGCCTCCACCCAGACCCCCCCCTCGGCCTCCACCCAGACCCCCCCCCCTTGGCTCTTTCTACGATCCCCATCATTTTACCAGAGGGACAGCCTGTGCTTGAGGAGCCCCAGACGGTTTCCCATGAGGAACAGGTGGCTTGCGAGTTCCCCCCAGAGAGCCCCACTGGAGAGGTATCTCACAAGCATACGTGCAAGAGGAGGCACTTGGACTCCCCCGAGTCCTTCACAGAGGATACGGATTTGGATGATGAAGGTTCACCTAGGTCACCTCCCGAGGATGTCTCCTTTGGAGACATCATGGAAATCCTACATCAACAGGGAGGTTGGTCTGCCCCTAAACCTTCTTCTGACGGGTCCTTGTTCCTGGAGGCTTTTGGCATGGGCCCATCTACTTCCTGGGTGTCCCCTCCCACGGATCCTTTGGTGGACCTGGTCACCTCGTGGGCATGGAAAGAGCTGGACACCATGGAACCAATTCCAGAAATACCCAAGACAAACTAAAGCACAATAATGACACTTTAAAAACCTGAACAAAGTAGAGGCAGTTCGGGCAGTCACTCCAATACACCATCAAGACCGTAAACAGATCAAATAAAGAACGAAGTGCGTTTATATAAAATTGCATTAAATTAAGCACAAACAAAGCTTTTCGTTGATTTAAATAAAACAACTTCCTCAGATAAAAGCCTTATTCAGGAAATGGGGTTTAAATTCCCCTTTTCCCTGTCACATGATTACATACAGCAATGAAAAGCCTTGTTTGTGCTTAATTTAATGCGATTTTATATTAAACGCACTTCGTTCTTTATTTGATCTGTTTACGGTCTTGGTGGTGTATTGTAGTGACTGCCTGAACTGCCTCTACTTTGTTCAGGTTTCCAAAAATACCCCACAAAATTTTGAGTCCTCCCACAGATAGGCCAGCATGGAACAAGGTCTCCCCCATAGACACTATGCTGGTAGCAGCAGCCACAAAGAAGGAACTTGCCCAGGACAGTTCCTCGGTTCATCCTCGTGACCGAGAGTTGCGGATGTTGGACCACGTAGGGAATCGGGTTTACGCTTCACCTACCTTTTCCATTAGGGTGCTGAACTAACTGTCCCATGTCATCAGACTCCAACGTGACCTGGTAAAGGAGCTGGAGGAGTCCCCCCCTCCCCCAAGTCCATGTTGCAGGAGGACAGGGTCTCATTCTCCTCGAGGATGGCCACTTTGAAAGCAATCTCCATCACATCCTTGCGACTCCTTTCACATGCTACTGAATGAGCGGCTAGGGCGGCTGCGTCCGGCGTGTCCATGAGGTGCAACGCCTGGGTCAGATTGTCAATTTTCGGAACCTTTCAATATGTCCTTTGCCATTGCCCCTTATGACAGCTCTACTCTCTTTGGTAAGGCCATCAAAGAGACATTAGTCCAGAGTCAGAAGGACGGGAAGACACTGTCTGCCATCGGGATCCGCTTCTCAAACCCTCAAAGGTCCTTTTTCTGGAACCAGAGAGGGCAAAAGATGATGTGGTTCCGGAAGTCACAGTATTCCCGGGACACTTAGGGCTCTTCTTCCCCCAGAGGTAGAGGGGGACAGAATGGACACCGGCCCAGAGGCAGAGTGGGTCCAAGAAATTTTGGGTCTTGAGAACCTTTCTCGGACAGACATGAGCAGCAACCCTGCGGGGTGGCCCGACTGCTCTAGAGGCAGTGTGGGGACAATTGTCCTTGCACCTCTAGGGGTATGGAAGTCCATAACATCAGACCACTGGGTGCTTCAGATCATATCCAGAGGATACTCTATCCCCTTTGTGGGTCCCCCCCAAATCTCCCAAACACCTCCCGGATGTACCACCCATGCAAAGGGAGGCAGCAGCACAGGCAGTTTCCAAGCTGCTAGAAAAACAAGCCATCAAAACCGTCTCCCCAGATCAGTCCAGATCGGGCTTCTACTCCAGGTTCTTTTTGGTGCCAAAGAAAACAGGGAACTTATGGCCCATTCTTGACCTTTCTACCCTGAACCTGTCAGTTGACAGAGAAGTTCTGGATTGTCAGACTTCAGTACATCATGCCATACCTGCAAGAGAGCGACTGGATGTGCTTGTTAGACCTCCAGGATGCTTACTGTCACATAAAGATGCACAGAAGCTCCAGGAGGTTCCTCAGCTTCCGGCTAGGAGTCAATCATTACCAATTTTGAACTCTACCCTTTGGTCTCACCACAGCCCCCAGGGTGTTCACCAAAATGATGGCGGTAGTAGCGGCTCACCTGAGGCTTCAGGGGATTCAGGTCTATCCGTACCTGGACAATTGGCTCCTCACTGCTCCCACCAGGCATCCTCTCTCCTGGGAGGGTGGCCTAATGGTTAATGTGTTTGCCTTACAAACACAAGGTGCAGGGTTTGAGTCTCACAAGGGATAATTGGCTAGGCTTAAAATGGCTCACAAGGGCAGTTAGCTTAGTACTAATCTATGAACCTGTGAAACCGGGGATCGTTTCCTGATCCTTGCCCTACATTTGGGGATCGTAATCAACACATCCAAATCACTCCTAGATCCTGTACAGGTGATAGACTACATTGGCGCCAGGATAGATACTTTACAGTGCAAAATCTTCCTGACCTCGGAGACTGCAAAACCTGAGGATGCATGTCTCCCTGATCTACCACTCTCATCTCCCGATGGCAGAATCAGTGTTGAGGGCATTAGGCTCTATGGCAGTGACCATAACACTTCTCTCGTGTGCCTGGTTACACATGAGAATTCTACAGTGGACTCTAGCTGTACAATGGTCCCTGTTAGAACTGCCATTGGCATATCCAGTTCAACTTAGTCGAGTCTGTTGGTCATCCCTCATATGGTGGATGTGTTCTCTGGACATTTTGGAGGGATGACCCTTTGTTCCAGCCCCGGCCCAAGCCCCAGTATCCACAGACACCTCCCAACTCTGGCGGGGGGCATTGTTTGGGCAGGACAGTCCCAAGGCCTGTGGTCCCTTGTAGAGACCAGCTTGCACACAAATATCCTAGAGATGAGGGTGGTCCTTTTAGCATTGCAGGCCCTTCATGACTTTCTTCCTTTGGGAACGATTGCAGTTCAGTCAGACAACATGTCATTGGTGTGCTATATCAACAAATAGGGAGGGACCAGATCTTACCCCCTTTGTCACAAGGCCATGAGAGTGTGGGAATGGGAGATCTCCACCGGTCATTTTCTCATCGCAATGCACATTCTGGGACGGTCCAACATCCTAGCGGACAGGCTAAGTCGGACTATTCTGATGCCTTGCGAGTGGTCTGTGAATCTTTCAGTAGCAGAACAGATCTTCCACGAGTGGAGTCAACCTTGCTGCCATCTCTTTGCATCTCCTTCCAACCCGAAGTGCAGCGAGTTTTTCGTTCTGAACCCCTTGCCGGGGGAGTCCCCCAGAGATGCTCTAGTTTATGCTTGACTTCCAGTCTTCTCTATGCTTACTCTCCAGTACCTCTTATTCCGAGCTTTCTACAGAAAGCTCATCGACTGGGGAGCAAAGTGATCTTCATTGCCCCATTTTGGCCTCGCCAGGTATAGTTTCCCTTCCTTTGGTCTTACCTTCTGGCTCCATCTTGGATCCCATTCAGGATCTGATTTCACACCCTTCGGGGGTGCCTCATCCGAATCTGGACAGTTTGAAGCTCACAGCTTGGCTTCTCCAGTTTCCGTGATTGCTAGGACTCCTGGATTATCCTCCTCAGTTAGGTCTATTTTGGTGGCTGCTCATAAGTCTTCGACCAGGAAGGCTTATCGCAGCAAGTGGAAACATTTTTCCCTTTGGGTCTCTCAAAGGAGTTTAGACCCCTTCATGGCTCCTATTTCAACCATTCTTGATTTTCTAGCTGATATTTTTCAACACAGAGCTAGTTCTTCTACTGTCAAGGTTCAGTTGGCTGCCATTTCTCATTTCCATGTGGGTGAGAATTCTGTCTCTCTAGCCTTCTCTAGACTGTGTAAAGCCGTTATTAAAGGCACCTTTTTGTTACGCCCCCTGGTCAAGGATCCTGTTTCCCCATGGGACCCTTACTATGGTTCTTCAAGCTTTGGTCGCTCCGCCTTTTGAACCTGCTGCTACGGCAGATCTGAAATATTTATCTTGGAAAACAGCTTTTCACCTGGCTATTACCTCTGCCAAAAGGGTTTCAGAACTGCAGGCCTTGTCCGTCAAAGTTCCTTACTTGTTTTTTCACAAAGATAGCTTTTGCCTTCGAACCAATCCATCCTTTCTTCCTAAGGTGGCATCACCAGTCAGTATCAATTAGACCTTCAGTTTGCCTGTGTTCTTTCTTAATTTTACTAACAAGATGGAATACAAACTCCACCTGCTGGATGTTCATAGACGGTAACAATTCTGTTTACACAGGACAAAAAATTTCTGTAAATCTGATCAATTGTTTGTATCTTTCTATAAACCCTTTTTGGGAAAACCTATCTCCAAGGTCACTATTGCTAGATGGATTTCTTCATGCATCTTTCAGGTCTATAAGGACAGAGGCATGTCTCCTCCGGGTCAGGTGAGAGCTCATTCCACTAGATCGATGGCTACGTTTGCGGCTTTTCGGTCTAGAGTGTCTTTGGATGATATTTGTTCTGCAGCTACTTGGTCCTCATCTCATACATTTATTTCTCATTACAAATTGGATTTGACTTCCAGAAGGAGAGCATCCTTTGCTTCTGCGGTGCTCCGGAATATCCTTTTATGAGGGCCTCCTAGGAGTTTAGTAGCTGGGAACTCTGTCCCTCAGGTTGAAGACCGAATAAAGTAAACTACTTCAGATAAAGAAGTTATGTACTCATCATAACGTTCAATCTGAGTAGTTCTACTTCATTTGTCTTCAACCGTCCCTCACTCCCTCTTTCCCCCAGATCTTGGCATATGAACAGCCTACGGGCTGCAGTTATAGGTCACAAGTATTTTTTCAGGTTGGGTTATCAGTATAAGATTCAGCAATCTCGATCTGCAGGTTGGAAGGTAGTGGAGGTGTATTATAGGTAAGGGGAGGAGCTTAGAGCTCAGAGCAAGTGCTAGTAAAGTTGCCGGCTCAGATCCGGTAAACCCACAGGTTGAAGACAAATGAAGTAGAACTACTTCATATGGAACGTTATGGTGAGCACATTACTTCTTTTTTTACTTGTTTCTGTGGTCCGTACTCACAAAACTATATGCTTTTTATGTATGTTTTCATTGTTTCACTCCAGGTTCTGATCTTTTTGCTTGAACCTGAAACTGTGTCCAGTTTTGTCAAATTCTGCTTTCTGTAGTGTAGAATCATCAGTTTTGATTGGCTTAGCTTTGTGGTTGACTACAGACTGCACTGGTGATCATTTATTCCTAAATGTCAATCCACTTTTAGATCTAAGATTGTTTCCCCACATAAGCAACAACAAAATGTAAAGTTCAGAAACACCAAAGCAGCACAACAGGACCAGTATAAACCACGTTTAATAGCTTCCTCTCTCTCTAGCGCCTCGGCCACAGTAAGCCATCAAGGAGTAAAGTATTAGATACAAAAAACAGTATGTATAATCACATTAATTAACCAATAAAATAATTATACAATTAATTAATGGAAATCCATTGGGTTAAATAACACTTCTACAGCAACATTCTGTATTCAAACCCCTAGGCAATCAAGTGCCATATTTCAAAATAAAAACAGTTTCCTTCTTTAAAAGTAGTTTTACAACAATAGATATATCAGATTCAAAAATAGCTACCTGTTGTAAAATAGTGGCTTTTAAACTATCACTATTGCCACTATGATGCTCATGAAAATGTTGAGCTAAAGGGCTCTCTATTTTATTGTTTCTTATATTTTAAAGAAGGAAACTGTTTTTATTTTGAAATATGGCACTTTATTGCCTAGGGGTTTGAATACAGAATGTTGTTGGAGAAGTGCTATTTAACCCAATGGATTTCCATTAGTTTTATTAATTAATTGTATAATTATTTTATTGGTTAATTAATGTGATTATATATACTGTTTTTTGTATCTGATACTTTACTCCTTGAAGGCTTACTGTGGCCGAGGCGCTAGAGAGAGAGAGGAAGCTATTAAACGTGGTTTATACTTGTTTCTCCACACTCTGTTTAAAAATATGCAGTGCAAAATTGCAATCTCATGAGTAGGTTTCAGTGTTATCTGTGGTATGAAGACCTTCGTAAGTAATGCATTTAGTATACATAGACACACACACATACCCGTACATATATTTGTGTAATAAAATGAATGATACTACTGCAAAATGTGTAGGTTATTTTGTGTGTGTGTGTGTGTGTGTGTGTGTGTGTGTGTGTGTGTGTGTGTGTGTGTGTGTGTGTGTATATACACACACACACGGCCCTAAACTCATGGTCTTGCTTATGGAATCATCCAACTTAAACTACCCTCCCCTCCTTTACTGCTACCTCCAAACTTCTCCCTTTTTTTCTAACTGCTTTTAAACTCGTACTATAGGCAGTATTACATACAGCTTTCTCTGCTGTATCCTTGGTTATTGCACCCTGAGTTTATTTTTAAGTGATTAATATCGAATGTATACAAGAAATTATTTGTTCACCTGGTATTACTTGCTTGTAACTTTTTCGTACAATGTTTAACGTGGTCATTGTACTTGTATGTAACTTTTTTACTGTGTTATATTTTGACATATTTCATACATGTATGTTGCTGTTTTTATTTACTTATTTATTTTACTTTTTAAAACTGGAGCTTTTCTCCCGGGCCTCTGCTGGATAAGGGCTGCTGCCCAGATGGGCTAACCTGGTTAACAAATGTCAAATAAATAAATAGAGAAACACATATGAGAGTCAAAGTTTAGTAGAATTTAAGTCATTATAAACTGATAATTGCCTCCAGTGTGATTTTACTAATTTAGTTTGTGGCTTATTAAGCAAAACCCATGTTTCTTCAGTGAGTTTTGTTTAATTTTTAACCCTAGTCTTTTACTTATCAAGACAGTTTTTTTCATGTTTTGGTTAACATTTCTAATCTCCTGTGTAGCCCATACTTGTACCCTTTTTTGCTTTCACTCTCTTCACTTGTGGAAAGGGTGCAACTCCCGCTGGTTAATTATTTGCCTTCATGTTTTATATTTTGCTACTCTTGGTTTTTGTGCCATGCTTTGACTGCCAGTACAAATTAGAAGAGATGGTAGTTAACTTAGGTTCTTAACTTATTTCCTCATTTTGAACAGTCTTTGTTAGCTTGTGCTTCAGTTTGCCTAATCTTTCTAATTTGTGTTTCAGCTTACCACTGCCAGCTTTTCAAGTGCTGTACAAATGAGGTGAGTTTTCTCTAAATTGTTGTCATATGATTGTTTCAAGCATAGATTTTAAAGAATTTTTTAAAAAAATTTTGACTTGTTTATTATGTTCTGTTTTTTAGCTGTAGAGATTTATGCATATTTTAAATATTTTCTTTTCTGACTTACTAAGACATTCACATTCACCATTTAGATTTAAGAAAACAAAGGACTTTGCTTATTTTTTTATACTATGAATTTTCTGTTAAATGTGATTTTTTTATTTCTATTTTCTTTGTTTTCCAAGAAGGTTAATAGCATATTTTATTTTTAAATGCAGTGCAACACTTGTGTTTACTTGACAAGGTCGTGCTAATATGTTTACAAAAGTTGTAACCTTTTTAGGAAAAGCCAACCATGCTAAAATAAAACTTGTATGACATGAGATAGCGAGTTTCACTATTGTTCTCACCGTTGTACACCTTTTGATGCTCCGAATTGGCTTAACCTTGTACTACAGGGTCTGATAAATATCTGTGCTGGAGTCATAATCCTAATATTCTAAGTATTGCAGCTGTCTGTTTTTATGCTTGAGGTATACAACGACAGATGCAGTGAGTATGATTAGATCTTTAGGAACACAGTCCGGTACAGTGAGTATGATAAGGCCTTTAGGTCAGTTGTCCGTCACATTATGGAATTTGTTTCTGTTGTGGTATAAAACACTCGGCATGTATACTTTGAAAATGAGACTGAAAGCTCATTGTAGAATAAGAAGTGTTTACATATATTCTTTTTTCATTTAATTATCTTGTTCGTTGTTAAGTTTAGGAAAAGGCTATTTGTAGTAGTGTATGTGCAGTAATTTGTGGATTTCAGGTTTGTTTTGCCTTATTTAACTCCTTTTTTTCTTTTCATTATACCTCCTAGATCCTATTCTTGTCATGTTGCTTTTTAATCTTGTTTTATTCCCACAGGCCTGAGCATGCCCCATTTCTGCTTTACTCATAGTTTTTTGATGTTGCTTAAAGCAAAGTTAACGTTTAACATGATTCAGAACCTGACTGCATTTTGTATATACTAGCTGCTTCACTTATGTTTTTCAGCATTAATTGTACACTTTTCTGTAATGATACATTTTAATATATTTCACTGTGTGTTCTTTGTAACTGCGGTGGTGGTGCTGCGGTAGCGTTGTCGCCTCATAGCAAGACGTTGTCCCGTTCGATTCTCAGCTAGAGCGTTTTCTGTGTGGAGGCATACGTGAATGGGGCATGCCTTTGTTGAAGGTTGTGCATCAGGGCTGGTAACCCGGTACGTAAAAATCCACTACCAATCAGTAGCGGACCGGAGTTCCACTGTGGCGACCCCTAACCGGGAAAAGCCAAAAGACACAAACAAACTGTGTGTTCTTTGTAGGTTTAGTGTCATGCAAGTTCATACTACAGTTTATCTGTTTAGGTTATTTTGTATGTAGAGTATTGCATGTAAAACATGGAATGTATTGCCATTTGTGTTCTTTTCATCTTCTGTTTTTTTCTGACTGCAGCAGTGATTCTACTCAAACACGTACTGATAGTGATTCTGCACAAACGATAATACTGTTCTATTGACAGTACATAAACCTTAAACCTCTGAAGGTCGGTTGACCAGCCTGCCATATAGAACTTAGAAACAGTCCCCCTTTGAAGCCAAGTGGACACCCTTCCTATGGACATCAGTGGTATAAGAGTCATATCAACCCCCTCTATCTTTAGCTCTTTTTTTGATGCACTTCCTGTCAAGGTAGGATGGGCCCAGATATAGGTAGTGCATTGTCACTGTAGTAAAGCATAGTTTTTGAGTCTCATTGAAAGCATCTCACCAGTGTCCAGTGTAAGCTCACACATAGCAAAGCTTGTAAACATTACATAGGAGATTAGGGACTGCTTCTGCCACTGCATTGCTAAAACCCAGAGCATCCGTTTTTAAGTGTCAATAACCCACACAGGAAATATTTTGGAACTGAATGTATTTAATTTATTTATTTATATGACATTTGTTTACCAGGAAAGTCCATCTGGGCCAAATAAGTGCCTTTTTTCAGTGGAGGTCTGGGAGAAAAGCTCCACAATCACAATCTGTTAAAAAGTCAGTATCATGCAGCACCACAAAGTACAGGAGTTAAAAAAAAACGTAATGAGAAAAACATAGAACATACATTTCATAGTAGAGTACATTTGAAAACAATAAAGTGAGTTGGAGAATATATATTAGGAAGAACTCATTATTCATATTGTTACATAGATTAGTATGCGATAAATGAGACCTGAGACAAATCTAATAAGATAATTAAAAGAGATACTAGATATCACATAATTATTAATCTGATGTTGTTACTCTTTCCATTCATCACTGATGGGGTCGGTTCAAAGCCCCTTGGAACCTTGTCTGCCTAATACCAAGCTCACTTACACCAAAAACTCTCAAGCTAAGCTGCTACCCACAATGCCCTTCTCCCTGTTACCTCAGAACTCGTTTGCCACATAGCCATATAGCAGTGTTTCACCGAGCTCTTAAGCAAAGTATTTTCTTGATATTTTCTGGATATTTGGATATATATCCCTTGTTTAATCACTCCCTAAATCTATTTCCTTTCTACTTCACTTGTTTACAGTTATTTGTAACTTTCCTAACTAGCTCTACCCATTGGGTAATTCTTTTTACCGTCGTTGGTAAGCCCTCTCCTTTCCCTTGTGGTATCTCTTGATACCATCATTGGTATCTTCTTTCCTTTTCCTTCCTTTCTAGGTGTTTTCCATGTTTGATGTTTTACTTAAATTGTGATTACGTGTGTTTGTGGAAATGTCTGATAAAAAATGGGACTTCGGGGTTTAAACATTGCACCTCTTGCAGTGGTAAACTCCCAAACAGCGACTCTCATGACGATTACATTTATTGTCTGGGGGGTTTCTCATCTCTCTCTTAAACCCCCTTGTCAAGTTTGCCAAAGTTAAAGTCAGCGGACACTGAATGAAAGAAAGAATAAATTGATTTTGAAAGGCTTTCTTGCTTTTCCTTTCTCAGAGGCCTTTTCTGTGTCGGAGGTCTCAACCCCTCCAATAAAGGACAAGAAACGTCCCCACTCTGATCCCTCTTCACCGGCTGGTGATAGGAATAAGACACCTAAACATAAGGCCCACAAAAATTCCTCGGAGCATAGACTTGCTGCTTCGGCCCCAACTACTGCTGTTCCGAGCTCTACTCCGGTTGCTACTATGACTCAAGCCATGGATATTACCAGATTCTCGACGTTGGCTCCACTTTTGGCACTGACCCCCCCCCCCCCGCCAGCTATGGCACTGACCTTGCCTTCCACTACAGCTACAGCACCGACCTTGCCTTTGACTACAGCACCGACCTTGTCTTAGACTGCAGCTACGGCACTGACTTTGCCTTTGACTACATCGAAAGCGGTTCCGACCTCCACCATTTCTTTGGAACCAGTGACATCGACTCTGAGCTCCACTTCGGCACAGAGCCCTTTTACTACTACACTGATTCCCTTGCTACCTGTCTCCAAATTAGAGACTACGGTGCCACTAGCTCAGGCACCACAGACCTGATACTCCCCCTCCCTGGATCCATTCCTGGGTCAAATGTACACAGCCCCTTTTTGGATCAGCTCGACTCCCCTTCAGGAGTGTCCATGAGATCCACCAGGAGTCTATCCGAACTTGATATGGTGCACCTGTTGGATCAGCTGTTGATGGCCAGAGGGATACCAAATGTTCCAAAGACTCATCCCCCTCTGGGACTTAGGTCTACCTCTCCCAGGACTCCGACGTATACTCCTCCTTCGGACCAGTTGGTTCTGAAGCCCATTGCTCCAATGTCTTTTGTGGAACCCCATTCCTTGGCACTGACAGTGACTGCCACTGAGGCTTCGAGGCAATCCCTTTGGTTTTCGGTTCCAACAGAACCATCCCTTCCTCAGACGCATGGTTGGGGGGCGGAGTCTTCGGTCCAGGACACGGTTCCGAGTGTTTTATTGGTTCCACCCTTGGATCCAGGGATAACGTCTGCCCTGATCCTACTTGAGCCTCCATCCCTGGGAGTGGGTCTGACAGAGTGGGTTGTGACCCCAGTTCCAAGGTTGTCTTTCTCGATTCTGGGCTTCCACTCCTCTTCAGGCGGACCTGTTTTTCGGGTGATTGAGAGGGTGCTTACGTTGGGAAGTGCTCTTCCAATGTCAGAACTTCATCTTGCTCTCTCTGAGCTACAGCTACCACGAGCCACCTCCCTGGGACACTGGAAGGAGAAGCCTCAGGAAACCCCAGTTCGGGATACCCATCTTTCTGAGTCTTCCTCAGATATTCCCACTGAAGAACCTCATCGGAAGAAGGTGTGCAAGAGGAAGCACATAGACTCTCCTGAAGAGTCCTTGACAGAAGACACGGACTACGATGATGGAGAGGAGTCCCCACAGTCACCCCCAGATAATGTCTCCTTCAGAGACATCCTGGGAATATTAAAACAGAGGGGTGGCTGGAAGTCCTACAACCCTTCCTCGGAGAAGTCCGTGTTTCTGCAGGCTTTTCACTCCCCGCCTTCTACCTCTTGGGTGACCCCACCTGCTGACAAGTTAATCCAGCTTGTCATGCAGCATGCTTGGCAGAACCTTGACTCTGAGGCCATTCCCCAGAGACCTGATAAGACCCCCCCCCCCCCCGGAAGAGCATCCACACTGGTCCAGAGGTTTTCCAGTTGACACTATGGTGGTGGCGGTGGCCACTACAAAGGTTCTAGCAGAAGAAAGTCATACTGTTCACCCACCCAACAGGGAGTCTTGGGCTGTTGACAGGTTGGGGAAGCGAGTCTTTGCTTCAGTGACCCTTGCTGTCAGGTCCCTGAACTACTTGGCACACTTCACGAGGCTCCAAAGAGATCTGATTACCGAACTTTCTGGATCCCTTGCGGGTCAAGTTTCTGACGAGGCACGGGACAAGGTTGCCTCTTAGCTTACCACCCTTGAATCTATTTCCAATTCATCCATGCAGCTGCTCTCCCACACAACCAAAGGGGTGGCCAGAGCTGCGGGTGCAGGCATAGTCATGAGGCATCATGCCTGGATGCGCATCTGTGACCTCGCAGACTCCTTCAAGCCCTCCTTTTTGAATGCCCCTATTGAACCATCTTCCTTATTTGGTTCTAAAGTGAAGGAAACGTTAGCCAGGTGCGAGCAAGACAGAAAGACTCTGCCGTAGGCCTACGTTTTTCCAAGCCTCAATGTTCTTTTTCCAGGAACCAGAGGAGTGAGAAAATCTGGCACAAGAAATCTCAGGGTCTTTTCCGTATCGCACATGTCAAGGATTCCCCCAAAGGCAGAGGGGGTTTCAGTGGTGGAAGACACCCCTATAGGGGCAGAGGGGGTCCCTGAAACCAAGACTCCATGGATTCCTTCTCTGGGCGTCAACGCTCCTGAAGCGTTGCCCGATTGCTTTCCTTTGGAAGCAGTCGGGGCTCGTTTTTCTCTGCACCAATCTGCCTGACACTTTATTACAAATGATCTACTGATGCAGAGAATAATCTCCAGAGGCTACTACATCCCTCTAACCTCCTGTCCAAAACCTGCAAAAAACCTTCCCAGTGTTACACCGAAGAAGCGGCTTCAGAGATGAGAAAGCTGTGTCAAAAAAAAGTGTCATCCAGCCAGTCCCTCCAGACCAATGCGGATCCTGGTTTTACTCAAGATTCTTTTTAGTGCCAAAAAAGACTGGGGATGGGACACCCATTCTGGATCTCAGCCATTTAAACAAATCAGTTGTACAAACCATGTTCCACATGATCACTATTCAATCCATTCTCCCATTTTTAAGGGAGGATATTTGGGTGTGCTCAATAGACCTCCGGGATGATTATTACCACATCAAAATGGACAAACATTTCAGGATTCTCCTTCGCTTCTAGCTAGGAGCCAGTCATTACCAGTTCCGAGCCCTGCCATTCGGTCTCTCGACAGCCCCCAGAGTGTTCACTAAATGTCTAGCAGTGATGACAGCTCATCTGAGACTTCAATGATTCCAGGTTTTTCCATATTTAGACAATTGGCTCCTCTCTGCCCCCACTAAGCGTCTTCTGACTGTGGCCATCTGATACACCCTTTCACTAGTGGAGTCCCTAGGAATCACTGTACACTGGGAGAAATCCAACTTAGATCCTACCCAACAGCTGGAATTTATAAGAGCAGTTTTCGATACTTGATCCTGCCTGTTATCTCTACCGGCTCACAGGCTTCAGAGGTTAAGGTTGCAAGTGCGTGTGATACTCTGTCAAAAAAAAGTGTCAGCAAGGGAAGTTGTCCAGGCTCTCAGGTCCATGGCTGCAGCCATTCCGATAGTTCCTCTGGCAAGGTTACACATGAGACTGTTACAGTGGCTCCTATTGTCCCAGTGGTTTGCAAATCTTCACCCCCTAAACTCGCAGGTGCTCATAACCAACTCTTGCAAGCAAGATCTCCTCTGGTGGATGAGGCCAGACACAGAACTTTGGTGTCGCCCCTTTCAGACCCCTCAACCCAGTGCCACTGTGACCACGGATGCTTCCCTGATAGGGTGGTGGTGGTGGTGGGGGGGGGGGGGCATTTTCAGGGAAAGACAGTCCAAGGCATGTGGTCAAGCTTAGAGGCCAAGCTGCATCTCAATGTTCTGGAGTTAAGAGCGGTGCTGTTAGCATTGCAGGCATTACAATCCACTTCTTCCCCCTGGAATGACTGCAGTTTAGTCAGACAATATGTCAGTAGTCTGGTACATCAGCAAACAAAGAGGAACTAAATCCTACCCCTGTGTTGAAAGGCCATGAGAATTTGGCACAGGGTGATAGCTTCCGACCACTTTCTTATAGCAACGCACATCCCAGGGAGTTCCAACGTGATTGCGGACAGGTTGAGCAGATGCATTCTCCGTCCACATGAGTGGTCTCTCAATCCCAAAGTGACGGCAGAAAGTTTCAGCCAATGGAGCCAGACCTGCTGCGACTTATTCACCTCCCCTTTGAACAACAAATGCAGCAGCTACTTTGCCCTTTTTCCCCCAGAGAGGGAGTCCCCGAGAGATGCTCTGACTCAGAATTGGCCCACGGGTCTCCTCTACGCTTGTCCTCTAATTCCCTCGATACCTCTACTCTTAAAGAAAGACACTTGGTTGATATGCAGGGTGATCCTTATTGCCCCATTCTGGCCTCGTCATGTGTGGTTCCCTTTCTTCCGGCCTCATCTGTTACATCCTCCATGGATCCTGGACTCTTGTCCAGACTTAATTTCTCACCCCCAAGGATTGACTCACCCGAATCTGCCCACTCTCAAGCTGACAGCTTGGTTTCTCCACTTCTGTTATTCGCCATGCAGGAAGCCCTTTCCTCACCTGTTAGCAATGTCATTCTGGCCTCCCATAAACCACCCACCAGAAAACTTTACAGAGATAAATGGAAAAGGTTTTCTCTTTGGTCTAAAGAATGGATGCTAGATCCCTTCACAGCCCCGGTCTTTGTCATCCTTCAGTACCTTTCTGAGTTCTTTGAAAGTGGATCATCAGCCTCTACCATACGAGTTCATTTAGCAGCAATTTCCAATTTTCATAACCGAGTACAGGGCATTCCAATTATGTTCATTCGCCTATGCAAAACCTTTCTCAATGGAGTGTTTCACAGCAGACCTCCAATTAGGCATCCCTTAGAGACGTGGAATCTCTCCTTAGTTCTGCAGTCTCCCTCTCAACCTCCTTTTGAGCCTGCTGCAAAATGTGGTCTCAGATTTCTCTCATGGAAATCTCACTTTTTGGTAGCTGTCACTTCAGCTAGATAGATCTCAGAATTTACAGGCCTTATGCATCAAGACACCATACCTAATATTTCATAAAGACAGAGTATCTCTGCATACTAATCCATCCTTTCTCCCAAAGTGGTTTCTGATTTTTTTCTCTGAACCAATCCAGCGAGCTCCCAGTGTTTTTCCTGAACTATTCCAATAAAAGGGGAATACTGCCTACATTCCTTGGATGTGCATAGACAACTACGTTTTTACCTAGACGGGACTAAATCTGTCCAGAAAACAGACCAACTTTTAATTTCCTTCTCTGGTCCAAGGATGGAATATGCTGTGTCAAGTCACTTTATCAAAGTGGCTCAGAGATTGTATTTCCTTTTCATATTGACGTACAAACTAGCCTAGACCTCACAATGTCGAAGCACATTCAACTAGAGCTATAGCAACCTCTGTAGCTTTTCACTCCAGAGCCTCTATGGACGACATTTGCGCAGCAGCCACTTGGGCTAAACTACACACCTTCATCAAACATTACAAGTTAGATATGGTCTCTGGGGGAAGAGCTGCCTTCGGCTCAGTGGTGCTCAGGAATGTTCTTCCATAAGGGCCACCCAGGTTTCTCAGATAGCTTGGGATTCTGTCCCATCAGTGATGAATGGAAAAAAGATTAACAACATCAGATAAATAAGTTATGTCTTACCATAATGTTCCATCTGTGTTGTTGATGATCTTCCATTCATCACATCCTACCCTCCATCCCCCACCAAAGGCTCCTGGTGGATCTCATGGGTCCTTGTTGTTTGTCAGGGTTTTTGCGCCGAAATGGCCTCTGCTTTATTTCTATATGTCTTGTGCAAACTTGATCTGAGGTAACAGGGAGAAGGGCATTGTGGGTAGCAGCTTAGCTCGAGAGTTTTTGTGTAGGCGAGCTTGGTATTAGGCCTACATGGTTCCAAGGGGCTCAGAACCGAACCCATCAGTGATGAATGGAAGAAGATCAACAAAACAGATGGAACGTTTTGTTAAGACATAACTTCTTTTTTGAAAGCCTTAATACCCCAACAGCCATTCTTCATTTTCATTACTGACTGGGTCACTTAGTTTACTAATCTTAGCTTTATGCCCAAGTAGCAGAACTGTCTTTGAAGACATTTCCAATCAGTCCTGTGGCCAACTTGACTTCTAGCTTTACAAATAAGTAACCCCCCCCCCCCCCATTTTGGAATATATGTTAAAATCCTCTTTCATTGCTGTATTTTTGTTGCATGTCTAATGCAGCTTTCAGGTGTCAAGGTTTACTAGCTGTCAGAATCAGATTATGAAAAGATAAGTAAGTTGTATTTACTCTGGAAAGGATATTCCCGCTACGATTTTCTTGTTAAATGTGTTTTTTTTGCTTGGGGCCTAAGCATAATGTTTCCAGTCTGCAGGGTTCAACCTGAAAAAAGTGGAAAGTCTCCAGGAATTCTGCAGTGAGTAAAAGACGTGCCATATTTGACTGTTTTGGCATCCGCTAGATTCCCCTCCCAAGATTCTTCCAATCAGAAGCTTTTAGAGGAGCGCCCAAAAAGGACTAGTAGGAGACTGACAACATCCCATCAGAATCTAAATGTTTCCATAGGCTCGAGAACATTGGCTTTGGTGAGGTATTTTTGGCAGCCTTGATTCTTGAGTCTACTTCCACAGAGACCTCTGGCACAGTCCTCTTGGTGGCTGTTACACACAAACTTATTATCATGAGCCAAATGCCTTCAGGTGCTGGTTGATTTGGATTACCTCTCTGCAGACGTCTTTTTCCAGTGTTTGTATTGTTATAACCAAGGAATAAGACTGTAACTTGGTCCCTAGTTGTGAAGAGGTGGTTCGTTATCAGATTGAGGTCTTAGATACCTGTCCACATCCTAAGGCCTCCAAGTTAGACCCAATTCTCTGTCCTATAGAACCAAGTTGCGTAAGAATAAGCAGACATCCCCAACCTTGCCTTAGCAGTTTCTTTTCTCAAACTTCACTCCATGTGTTAGTAAATTGACTCTGATTTTTTATCTTTTTATTAAAGAACATCCAGTCACCTACAGAAAAAGAAATTGTATCTAGGCCTCCCTTTCAGTAGAAGGACTTTCTCTCTTTACTTTCTAGGGATTCGGACTCTGATCAGGAGGCAGACAAACTAATTTGTCCTCTCTTTATGTGTTTGAGTCTTACACTGAAGATGCTTTATTCTGTGCATCCTCATCAGAGGATGTGTTATTTTATTTATTTATTTATTGGCATTTGTTTAACGGTAAAGTCCACTTGGCCACAGCAAAGCCATTTTCAGTGAAGGCCTGGGGAGAAAATCTCCACATGAGGTATAAAATAGAATACATAGTAAAACAAGGCATACATTTTAAGTTTGTACAGGAGTAATCGAGGAAAAGATTACTGCAGTAGAAGACCACTTGGAAATATTTACAACACTGATGCACACTTGAATATAATGTAGTAGAACCGTAGTTAATGTGCAAACTAAGGATGAATATAAAAAAGCTTAAGTTCACACACTCGATACGCCTAATATATTAAATTACAATATAATACAACTATAATTGAAATAGAAATCTGAGAGAAAATAAGTTACTAAGATTACCAAAAAAAGAACTAAGATTGAGGGTTAGGGAAGAAATTCGAGGCTACATGGAATTATAGTATGAGAGAGGAAAAATGAGTGAGAGAATATGATAAGGAAACATGTAGGAAGTTGTGAGTGACAGCAGAATAGGTAGAATGGGTAGAGGTAATAACAGATGGAGATAAGAGTGTCAATAGTAGAAATAGAAATATGAGAGTAATAAAGAAAAAGGAAATAGAAAGGCCATAAGATCTAGGTAATGGCTGGAGGAGGTTTAGTGCAATTACAAATCCATTTAGAATAGAGGTGAGATACCCTTCATAGCATGAAGGAGCACTTTGAATGGGAGGCCAAGAATTCACCACACCTAGGTTTGCCCCCAGTCAGAATTAAGCTTTTGTTCTTAGCCATTCTTCCTGTAATTGAAGCCTTGATTGGTGTATTTGCGTCTTTACCACTGGAGCCAGATTCTAACCATCCCCCCACTTTTAGGAGGCTTGACCATTTTTACCAGGCGGAGGGTTCTTGTAATATTTGCATGTTGATGTGGATCATTCTGTGGTGTCCATGAATGTAGTCAAGGAAAACTAATGTGGCTCCTACAAGGAATACAGTCCCCAAGACCAGAAAAGTAAAATCCTTGACAGAGTAGAGAAAGACATCCAGTTCTGCTATTATTGTTTTGTGGACCTTAAATTGCCAGATATACGTGCTGAGGATCCAGGAGAATTTACTGCTTTAACTCAAGGACAGGAATGAAGGGATACAAGAGAAGAAACTGAAAGGCACAGTGCTTGAACTGTGCAATGTTGGTTCCCAGGTGGCCAAGCATGCCATAAAATGTGGTTGTGGTGCTGTGGAGGAATTTTGTAGGTCAGCATTTAGAGGATCAGTGTTAAGGATACATGCTTTGTAGAGCTCCCAGCCTCTGTCAGACAACAAAAAAGCAGAACTCTTTAATGCCCCATTGGGCAAGGAGCTTTTGTTTGGATTTTCTGCGGAAAAGGTGTTCAAGAGTCTGGAAAAAAAGAATACTATTCAGGCCATCAGTCATTTTTTTCCCTCCTCTGTACCAGATTGCAGCAAAAACTGTTGCATGTGTGGCAGAGAGAGAGGGGGAGATGAAGCCCTGGCTATTACCAGGTGACCAAGGTTCAAGTAATAGCAGGAGATAAAGAAGAAAGGAGGAGTGAAGGGGCTGTATCGTCTAAGGGTGTAGGGATGAGAGGGACTTGCTAGGGAGATGCTGCTGGTACTGTCTGTCCAGCGGCGATAAAATGAGATGATAATGCACAGTGGGGGGTGGGGGGTGGGATAGCAGCAGAGAGAGGTGATGTATTTCCACCATGGTAAAGCATAGCTTCTTTACATCCTCTTGTTACATGTAAGCCCACACAGAGCAAATCTGGAAGCATTGCATAGATGATTTGGTACTTCAGCTGGAAACTATGTCTGTTAACACAGTTTGTTTTCACTTGTTTTGTACATCAGATTCTTGGGGAAAATGTTTCTAGCTGCCTCTGCACCACTACAATCTAGAAAATCAATTTATTAGTTGTAGTAACCCATACAGAACAATTTTGGAACTGAAAGCCTTACTTTGCAAGTAGCCCTTCCTCAGTTTCCATACTGACCAGGTCACTTTGCCACTAATCTTACCTTTATGCCTAAAGGTGTAGCAGATCTAGCCTCGAATTAAATGGCTACCAGTCTGCCTGCATGCTTTTACTGCTATCTAAAATAAGGGGTAAATTCTGTACTCCCTTGATGTTCATATGCAACTGAGAAATTACTTGGCCCAAACCAAAGAAATAATATAATCTGAGCAACTTCTTTTTTTACTCAGAGGGAAAGGAAGAGAAGCTTGCTTTCAGTCAGACTTTATGAAAATGAGTACCACACTGCTTTTAGTTCTGTTGCACTTTTCAGTGCAACACTGTACTAGAGCAGATTAAAGCCCATTTCACCATGGACACAATAGCCAGCACTGCATATATGAGAAAGGCCAGCACTCAAGCTATCTTGGAAGCAGCTGCAGGTTGTCTATTCACACCTTTCTCTTGCATTGTCGTTTGGGTATCTCTGCCACAAGGGCATTGTTTCCACAACCATCCTACAGAGCCTCCTGTAGATCACTGCCAGTGAAGGTCAGACACCCACTGGCGCATATATTTTGGGAATGCTGCCAACAGTTACTGCAGCAACAGTGAAGCATAATGAACGTAATTCAGTTGTGTAGGAACTTGCCATAGTTGTAGATGTTGCAGTGCCATTTTCTTCCACCTGTGCTTTTACTCTTTTCTTGTTGGCTTCTGTGGGTAAAGGTATATACCATAGTCGCTTTTCATCCTACTTTCTCTCTTTAGTACCCTGACTAGACACCTGCCTTTCTGAGGGTTGGCATGCATCTTGGAGAGGCAACTTGCAGGTCTTCTGGTTGGACTTAACTCAGTTTCTTCTTTCTGGTTAAGTCAGTGATTGGGCTTACCTCATTTTCTTCTTTCTAGGTGGGTCAGTGCTGTGGTTGTAGGCCTCTCCTTTGGTGGCATGGACCAAGGAAAGAAAGAAGGAATTAAAGATATCATGAGTAGATGTCCCTCTTCTACCACTGTTGTACTTACACCCAGAGACCTGGAGGGGGAGTGGTGTTAAGTTCTAGAAGCCAGGCCAGTTGTACCTTCAGCTGCTAAAGTCCCAAGTGTCATTACTTCAATAATGAGCATACTGAAACACCTGTATTCGTGGTAGGCTGATTATACAACTGTGCTTTGTGCTGAGTGTACTGAAATATCTCTGCTGTCTATTATTGAGGGCCCTTCTGTGCTGAGTAATTTTTTGTTCCTCTACCAGTCTGAGTTAGTCTCTCTCTTTTTTTTCTCGGTAAAATCCCATATTTAGGACATCCGCATACTTGACCATTGTAGGCCATAATGTAACATACTTATTACACAAGCAAGCTTATTCTAGGAGTGAGCCCGCATACTGTTTTGCAGTTTTCAAATTTTATATTTCAGTCCTGTTATTAAAAACTCGTGTTTACTTTTCTAAGTCTCATAATAAGTGTCCATCCAGATTACCGTCCAAGACCCACACTTGTTATGCCTGTACTGTCTCAGGGAAGACGAAAACCAAATAAACACTGATAACTGTCTCAAGTGCCAGAAGTTCATCTCTGCTACTCTGTCAGAAATGGGAAAATGTGTTTGCTCATTTGCATAGATGGTGGTGATCAAGAACTGTTAGCAGGGGCACTGTTTGGTGTCTCTTCCTCACAGCGCAAGGCATAGATAGGAGCATGACTGCAAGAACAAGCACTCACAGTCAAGGTTTAGGCCTTAGCCTTCTTGGAGAGGTCCAATATTCATTCATTCATCTGGACCCTACTTGTATGGTGAGCTTGGCCTTGAGTATGTGGGAGCTTGAGCCCTAACCTGTCCTTGGAGCTTCATAAGGTTGCGGGGGAACTCGAGGCCACAGTCTTTAAGTAACACAGTAATACTGAATCTGTTCCCATCTTCACCTCTCCCTGATGGCTTTTCTTTTGAGATGATCTCAGATCTATGAAGAGTTGCTTAGAATTGTCTCTGTTTCCATCCCTTCCATGCAGAGGAGCATTTAATGTTTCTTGGAATAAACCAGAGGGGCCTTGGGTCATCCCCTACTTGCAATCATCTCTTTTGGTAAAAATCTCCTTTCTCTATTCTGTGTTGGCTTAGTTCTTGGAATACTTTCTGCTGCTTTATTAATGTAATAATCTGTATGTTGTTGTTGCTCTTCTCTTTAAGGGCCTGCACCCAAAATCCTACTGTTTCCTTATTTCTAAAACTTCTCCCCCTTTTCATCATCATGCCTTTTTTACTTTGATTGGTGGCCTTCTGCTTGTGTTATGTATATTAGCTTTAGTTTGCAGTGTCAGGGGCACAACTTATAGTACTCTCACCTTTACTGCAGGAGGTCATGGGTTCTATTCCCACTCCAGATAAAATGTTTGTTGACATTGCAATGCAGCATAAGGGAGGAGAATGCACTCCTGAGTTTGTCCTCCTTCAGATGAGCTTTTAAACAAATGTCCCATTTGCTTGAGTTTCTGATAGCTCATTTAGTTTTATAGTTTGGTACTAGGCTATCTGCACTGGGGCATTTATAAACCTAACCATAGTGATGTGCCTTTCGCCACCCCATGTAATGGTACAAAAGTGTACAGAATAGATTTAGAATACTGTGCCTCTGTCTAGTAGTGACACAGTGAAGAGACCCCCTTACATAATAGAATTAGTTTACTGTGCCTCTGTCTAGTAGTGACACGGAGATGATCCCTGGGGTAAACCTACGCTCTCCCATCCACTCGTCAAGATTTCTCTTGAAGAGAGTCAGTGAGGGGCTCTGACTAACATGAACTGGGATTCTGTTCCAGAGTATGGGAAGCCTCTGAGTTATGAATCTGTCCCTCCAGCATGTCCTATTCATATTTGTGCCGAGGTTCAAATCTTTAGCTCTCGTGGTTCTGATGGATTTGGATTTTTTGAGGTGGAGCATGTCCATCAATTCCTGATTGGACATGGCCTTGTACGTCAGGCACAGATCACCTCTGAGTAGGCGGTATGCTACTGAATAGAGTTGGAGTTTCTTTAGTCTGGCAGCATATGACATATGTTGGAGACCCTTGATCCTCTTGGTGAGGTACTTTTAGGGTCTCTCTAGCTGTTGCAAGTGCCGGGTGAGGTACATACCAAATGGGGCATTGTACTCGATCATGGGTCTGATAAGGGAGGAGTACAGGGGCACAATGACCTCCTTTGATCTGGATGTGAATCCCTTCATGATAAGGTGGGCAAGGTAGAAAGTCTTTCTAACCACTTTGGCAACGTGGGTGTCAAATGAGAGGTCACTATCGACTTGGGTCCCCAGGTCTCTGATTACTTTTTCTGTACTCAGTGGGTTACCGCCTATGTGGTAATTTGTGGGCAATACATTTTTTGGCATTTAGTTTAAGGCCATGACTCCGGCACCAGTTGTATCGGTTATCGGTTATCTTTAGTGTCCATAGCGATTTTTCTTTCAAAGTTGGCCTTGGATATTTTTATGAGAGAACGTAGCTGGACATAAAAGATTCCATAGCACATTGAAAATAGTGGGGGAATTTCCTTGATGCACTGGGCATTTCCTCTAGTAGTAGAAATTCCACTTTGTATCTCTCCTGAAAAGACACCACTAACATAGGGGGACTAACCCAGTCAACAAAGAATTAATAAATAAAATTACTCTCTTGACCCTTTTTTCACCCCACCTCCACCCCTGCTTCTCACTCTGTGGTTTGACTGCAGGCTCAAGAAGCTAAGTGTGAGATGTTAAGTTGTCAATCTCGCCTTCATTCTTGCTTGATGGGTTCGGAGCCGATCCTCGGCTCCGACTCAGCACATGCTAAGCTCGAGAGTCACTTTTACCAGCTCGAGGCAGCCCCATATCCCATGATGCAAGGCGGTAAGTACCCAGATCTCGTTTGCCGCTTCGCTAATGAGGTCCTCCTTTTACCAGCTCCTGGTAAGTGATTTGCTACTTTGCTATTTTAGCCCCTTTTCACAAAAAAACCCTTAATTGTTAGTTTTATTTTAGTTTTAAACTTTTTCTGACAGAAAATTATCTGTCTCTTCTTATTTTTTTAGTCAGACTTTCACCCATCCCATCCCCCCCCCTGTTAGGGTGTGTGTGTGTTTTTTCTAGTTATACCTTTTGGTATATTTAATTTAATTTCTTTGACTGGTGTGTGTGTCTGTGTTTACACCATGTCTAAAGAAAGGGTCTCAGGCTTTAAGAAGTGTGACTCGTGCTGTCAGAAAATGTCTCTGACAGACGGTCACACTTCTTGCCTGTATTGCCTGGGGCCTCTTCACCTGCAGGACTCCTGTGCTATATGTCATTCTTTCAGCCAGAGAGTCCTGCAGGAAAGAAGAAATAAGTTGATTTTGAGGGGCCTTCTTAAGCCGGAGGGCTCTCCGGCTAAGTCGGCTCCATCCAAGACTGCTAAGTCTTCCAAGGCCCAGGCTTCTGTGTCCAAGCCTGCGGCCTCGGCTCCGACTCGTTCTGAGTCGAGATCGGCTGCGGCTGGAGCCGATTCTGGCTTAAGCCTTCGGCACCGATGGCTATCGGTGCCGATTCTGGTTCGACCACTTCGGTGTCGGCTCCGATCGGTTCCGACCACCATGTGGCTCAGGCATCGGTGTCAGCTCCGATCGGCTCCAACACCGTTACTTTTGTGGCTGTATCGGCTCCGGCTGGAGCCGATGCATCGAGGCTACCTGTCGGCTCCGATAAGTTGTCGGCTCCGACAGGTTCAATAGTTTCATCGGTTCCGATGGCTCCTTCGAGGAAGAGGTCTAGGTCTCCTAACTTGGAGCCGATACTTTCGGCTCCGGCTTCACCTCTCCTCTCGGAACGGAGCCATCGGAGCCGATCTTCAAGGTCATCCAGGCTTTCTGACCATGACTTAGAGAGAGTGGTCAGTAGATTACTTAAGTCACAGGCACTGGCCCAAATGTTACATAGTCCGTCTCAACAGACGGCTATTGGTCCACACCCCATTGCAGTTCCTCCTTCAACTCTACCCCAGAGCTTGGAGTTGGAGTCTTCGGGAATGGTTACTGCTACGGCTGAGGGACAGCTACCCCCTTCTGTTCCTTCAGCCTCTACTCTTATCTCCTCTTCGAGACCTTCCTTAGAGGGATTCGGTGGCCGGGCTTCCATGGTCTCCTCCGAGGGGTGAGTGGCATCGGACCCTTGTCGAACCCGCTCTTCCCTTGGAGCCTCGGCCTTGGTGAGCTCGGCTCCGACATCTGCCTCGGAGACTTCCCTCTCGGTGGTCCCTGGAGTTCCTAGCTCTTCGGAACGGGTTCTCTCGGACCTTCCTGGGAGGGGAGCATTCGAGGTGATGAAGAGTGTGCTGGCCACTGGTATCAGCCAGCAGTCTGTTCCCTTAGCTCCTCCCTCTATAGTGCCTGTTGACATCTCTGCCACTTCTCTTGCTACAGGACCCAGAGATCCTCCGCCTCAGGTTTCCCCATTGGGAATATCCCCCTCTTCCGAGGATTCTCCTGATGTTTCGGGAGATCCTCCTAGGAAGAGGACTTGTAAGAGGAAACATGTAGACTCCCCCGAGTCTATCACTTCAGATACTGACTTAGATGAGTCAGAGGGATCCCCAAGATCCCCCTCTGAGGATGTCTCCTTCTCAGACATCCTAGAACTCCTTAGACAGAGGGGAAACTGGCCCACCAATAATCCCTCTGAGGATGAGTCAGTATACCTAGAGGCGTTTGGATCTCGGCCCTCCACCTCCTGGGTGTTTCCGCCTTTCGACCCCCTTATGCAGGTTATTGCCCGAAAGACGTGGGCTGCTCCTGACTCTGTAGAGCCAGTCCCTAGGAGGCCTTCAAAATTTATTACTGCCCCGTGTGATAAGCAATTCCTCACTAAGGGTGTCCCCGCTGATGCCATGGTGGTGGCTGCTGCCACCAAGAAGGAACTTGCAGATCCTTCCGCACCGTCCATCCTCCTAATAAGGACTCTAGGACCATGGATAGGTACGGTAAGCGGATGTTTTCCTCAGCGACCTTTGCTATGCGTTCGCTGAATTACCTATGTCACTTCACCAGACTCCAAAGGGATATCCTTAAGGAGCTAGGTGATGTTGTACAGGATCCTACAGCTGCAGGAGCTCAGGAAAAAATTGCTTGCTTCGCAGCTAGGAACCCTTAATTCCATTGCAAACTCCTCCATGCGGCTAATATCATATGCTGCTGATGGAGCGAGTAGGGCCGCAGGTACAGGTGTGGCTCTTAGACGCCAAGCCTGGATGCGGCTATGTGACTTTGCAGATCCCTTCAAGGCGTCCTTCACAAATTCTCCCTTTGATGGGTCAGCTTTGTTTGGCCCTCAGGTGAAGGAAACTTTGACCAGGTGTGAGCAGGACGGCAAGACTCTTTCTGCCAGGAGTCCGTTTTCCACCCCTTCTAGACCTTACCCCAAAGGACAGAAAGGTGGCAAAATGTGGTTCCAAATCCCAAGGAGTCACGCCGATTCACGTGGTCAGTTTACCCCTAGAGGCAGAGGGGGTAACAACAACAGACGCTCTAGAGGCAGAGGGGGTCCAAAAAACCAGGGAAACAGAGAGCCTCTCTCTGACAAGCCCTTTCAGCATCCCTGAGATGTTGCCCGGCTGTCCATCCTTGGAGGCAGTCGGGAAGACTATCGCTGTACCCGAAGCCTGGCGTTCCCTCACTCAAGACAGATGGGTACAGTCGATCATATCCGAGGGTTACAAAATTCCTTTCGAGGAAAGTCCTTTCTATCAATCAAATTCCCTTCCAGATGTACCACCCGGTCTAAGGGAAATTGCAGAGTTAGAAGTCTTAAAACTTCTGCAAAAAGGGCCATTCAGCCAGTTACAACAGATCATTCAGAGCCCGGAATCTACTCAAGGTTCATTTTGGTCCCCAAAAAGACGGGAGACTGGAGACCAATATTGGATCTCAGCAGACTCAACAAGTCTGTGAGGAAGACAAGATTCTGAATGGTCACTCTTCAGTCAATTCTGCCCTTCTTACAGAAGGACAACTGGATGTGCTCAATAGATCTTCAGGATGCGAACTATCACATCAAAATTCACAGACGCTCCAGGAGATTTCTCCGCTTCGGCTGGGGTCCAGTCATTTCCAGTTCAGAGCCCTGCCCTTTGGTCTCACTACAGCCCCAGAGTGTTCACCAAATGCATGGCAGTGGTCACGGCTCACCTGAGACGGCAAGGATTCCAGGTGTTTCCGTATCTCGACGACTGGCTCCTTTCAGCCACCACCAGGCATCAGCTTATTCAAGCCAGGGATTACACAATAAAGCTTTGTACTCTTTTGGGCATCTCGATAAACTTCGAAAAGTCATCCTTATCGCCCTGCCAGTCTATTACTTTCATAGGCGCAAACTTAAACACTGTTCGGATGTCAGCTACCCTTACAGATCAAAGAGTTTCAGACATTCAAAGTCATGTCAGGATCATTCTAGCCAACAAGAAAGTACAGGCCAGAATGGTTCTAAAGGTATTAGGCCTCATGGCTGTGGCCATTACTCTTCTTCCCCTGGCTCGCTTCTACATGCGCCTTCTTCAGTGGATGCTATTCACACAGTGGTCGTACCAACAACTTCCAATGCGTCACCAGATTCTGGTGACACAGACTTGCAAAGATCATCTTGCTTGGTGGATCACATCTCCCCAGGTTCACCAAGGCAGACACTTTGTACCCCATCCCGGTAGCCACTGTCCCCACGGATGCCTCCCTGATCGGGTGGGGGGGGCCATTATCAGGGCAGGATGGTTCATGGGACGTGGCAGCCGCTCGAGTACCACCTGCACATAAATGTCCTGGAGATGAGAGCAGTGCTTTTAACGTTGCAAGCCCTCAACGACTTTCTTCCCGTAGGGACAATTGCAGTCCACACAGACAACATGTCTGTAGTTTGGTATATCAACAAGCAGGGCGGAACCAAGTCCTACCCCTTGTGTCGAGAAGCGCTCAGACTATGGCAATGGGCAATCTCCTCTCATCGGTTTCTGGTAGCAATGCATATCCCTGGGAAAACCAACATTGTAGCGGACAGATTGAGCAGAGCTATTCTCATGCCTCACGAGTGGTCTCTCAAGCAATCTATAGCGGAAGAGATTTTTCTGGAATGGGGTCGTCCATGTTGCGATCTTTTT